>NW_026843399.1:781812-829405 GCF_019175385.1 Lycium barbarum
TTTGATTACAGGGAAGATCCAAATAGTGGATTATTAGTACTACAAAGAAATGCAGTAATAAAATTAGAACAACTAAGCATAAGTAGTTGGTTCATATTAAGAAATTTTTAAACGATTATTTTTACTACTGTACTATTAGTGGAAATGCATTTGATCAAGATTAGGTAAAAAGTTATTTAATAAACTACCAGGAGCCTTAGGAAGAGAAATAGAAGATAGATGGAATAAGAGAGACGGAGTAATGCAGAATCCTAATTTAACGTGGTCCATAGGACATAGGATACAACTATAATGGATATACTACAAGAAAAATGTACTCATATACAAATACAAAAACAGTTAAAAGAAATGAAATGAACTTTTGTAAAAGCGTAGTTACACGACACAAAGTTATGATAAAGACAATTATAAAAAGAAAAAGCATAAAAAATACCGAACGCAGTATAATAGAAATTATCCTCAATATAATAGAAAGAAATATTATCTTAGAAAATCATCAGCTAGAAAACCTTATTTAGACAGAAATAGGCATGTAAGAAGTACCGAACAGAAAGAAATTATGAGAAATAAATTAGAATGCTTCACTTGTGGAAGTGTAGAACACTTAGCAAATACATGTCCAAAAAGAATAAATAATAAGACAAGAAATTCCCAGCTAATTGAAGATTTTCAAGAAACATTAATAAATGTAGACGAGTATATGTCAGATACAGAAAGCATATATTCTATAGTAAGTGTAGACACTGAAGAAAAAATCAAAACAGACTCATCAGACTCAGAAGCAGACGAATTAATTAATGAAATAGGATTAGAAAATCTAGACTTAGAAGCCATGGATAATTTAGCAAATATAGCCGAAGACTGTAACCATGAGTTTGAACGAAATAAAGGATTGGATAGTAATGCATGTTTCTTTTGTAAATGGTATCCCTAGTAGAGACAAAAGAGTTAAATGTAAAAATTGTTACATAGAAGGATGTACAATGTGTATAGAAAAAGAATTTTAAAACAAAAATAAATAAAGAAACAACTCATAAGAAAATTGAAGACCCTACTATTAGTCTAAGAATAATAACATTAGAAACAAGAATAAATGAATTAGAAACCAGATTATGTAACCTAGAAAGAGGAAAACAAAGAGAAGTAGATAGTGAAGACGAAGAAATAAGATTATCAAATATACAACCAATAATGAAACCATTAACAATAATACCAGAAGAATCTCAAGCAGAATTAATGAGCATAGAAGACCATGAAGCATTAGTATGTAATGAAGATAAAAAATTAGGAACAATAAAAATACTTGCAAGAATTAAAATAGATGATTATGAGATAGAAACGTTAGCATTAGTAGATTCAGGGTGCACAAAGTGCATAATAAATAAAAGAATAGTTCCACCTAATTTAATAAAATTCTAGAAAAACCAGTTGCGGCCATGCAAATGGATGGAACCCATAATATATATAGACATTATGTTCATAAAGCTTACATTAGCTTTATAAATACATGTTCAGAGTTTACAAACCAAGTTATAAAATGGATAAGATATGGGTAAGAGACCTTAATATAAATGTAGACTTTGTCATAGGATTAGACTTCATGTTACATAATAATGGTAGCTGTATGATTACAAGAGATGGAGTAATTTTCTTAAAAAATATTACTCATACACCAGTACAAGTTCTTAAGACTGAAACAAGGATTCGTCATAAAAAGATCCCTACCACAGACCTGCAAAGAAAAAAGATAGTTGTTGTAAAGAATGTGAAGAAAAGAATACATGTTGTAAAGAAAAACAAGAAATAAAAAATTTTAACTTTAGAAGAAAAGAAATTCTAGAAGAAGAGGAGTTGCTAGAAAAAGATTATACTTTAATAGATATAGAGACAGAGTTATATAATTTTAAAACAGGAATAGAAAAAATAGGAATAATAAAAAATCAAAAGGACCTAGATAATATAATAAAAATTCTAGATGAAATAGAAATTATTGGAGAAAAACCATTAAGACACTGGAAAATAACAGGATTGTATGTAAATTAGATATAATAAATCCAGACTATATAATTAAAACAGCATCTATTGAAGCAACAAATCAAGATGTAGAAGATTTTAAAGTACAAATAAAAGAACTATTGGACTTAGGAGTAATACGGAGATCTACTTCTAAACATAGATCAGCAGCATTTATGGTAAGAAATCATAGTGAAATAGTAAGAGGAAAAGCAAGAATGGTAATAAATTATAAAAGACTTAATGATAACACTAGAACAGATGGATATAAGTTACCAGACAAAACAGAACTAATAAATAGAATACAAGGAAAGAAAATATTTAGCAAATTTGATTGTAAATCAGGATATTGGCAGGTACGAATGCATGAAGATAGTATAGAATGGACTGCATTCACCTGTCCTGAAGGACATTTCGAATGGTTAGTAATGCCATTTGGATTAAAGACAGCTCCACCAATTTTTCAAAGAAAAATGGATAGTATATTTGGAGAATATAAAAGGTTTGTATTAGTATATGTAGATGATATATTAGTATTTAGTAAAGATATTAAAGAACATTTAGGACACCTACAAACGGTATTTAGATTATTTGTAGAAAATGGGATAATAATTAGTAAAAAGAAAATGGAATTATGTAAAAATTATATAAACTTTTTAGGAGTAGTACTAGGAGAAGGTAAGATAAAATTACAACCTCATATAGCCAAAAAAGCTTTAGAAATGCCAGACAAGTTAGACAATGTTAAAGAATTACAAAAATTTTTAGGAATAGTCAATTATGCTAGAAATTTTATAAAAGATTTAGGAAAAATAGCAGGACCATTATATTCAAAGACTGGATCAAATGGTCAAAAACACTTTAATACTGAAGACATTAAATTAGTACAAAAAATAAAAGAAAAAATAAAAAACATTCCAGATTTAAATATGCCACTAGAAACAGACTATTTAATTATAGAAACAGACGGTAGTTTTGAAGGATGGGGAGCAGTATTAAAAGCAAAACCTAGTAAGTATAGTAATAAAAATGAAGAAAAGATATGTGCTTATCAAAGTGGTAAGTATAAAGAAAAAGGAAATATGAGTAGTATAGATGCAGAAATCTTAGCCGTAATATATGGATTAAATAGTTTCAGACTATATATTTTAAATAAACCAGAAATACTAGTTAGAACAGACTGTGAAGCTATAGTTAAATTCTATCAAAAGATAAATGATAAAAATAGTAGTAGAAGACGATGGCTAAATTTTTTAGATACCATTTCAATTTATAATTTAAAATTTGAACATATAAAAGGAAAAGATAATAATTTAGCAGATCAATTAAGTAGATTAAATATTACTGCTAACTAAATTTTTTATTTGAACAGCATGAGACCTTCCAGTTCTCAGACAGCAGACAAGGGGAAAGGCATAGCCTCAACCCAAGACACATACAGACAGACAGTATTAGGTAACCTTCATTTTAGACCTACATCTTTATTAGAAAGAAATGCTATGGAAGAAAGAATACAATTCGGAGCCAATAATTTAGTAGTCTATCAGCCATCAAATTGGACTTTTAAAGTATTACCAGAATATGTAATAGATAGACAACAAAGATGCTTAGTGGATAATTTATGGATTTCGCGTAATAAAAAAGACGGAGCTAAACATTTTGTAGCCACTATAAATGCACTTTGTCAATATTTTACAGACCGAAATTTAGACAAAAAATTTAAATTTTATGTTGTAGTTCACGGTAAAACTAATGGTATTTTTCAGACTTGGATAGAAGTTGTAGACTCTATTAAAGACATAAGAAAACCTCTTTTTAAGGGATTTAATAATTTTACTGAAGCATTAGATTATGCTAGAGGGACATTGGGTCCAAATTATTATATTTCTCCAGCTCTCAGACAAAACCCAGACAAAATCCCCCAGTACAATGTACAAAAAGACACAGACAAAATAATCTTTTGCGACCATTGTTCTACCATGACTGATGTAGTCAAAAGACTAAACCAGCAAAAAGAGACATTGGTTCAAGAAAAAATGCAACTCTTGGATCAGGTGAAGACATTAGAACAAAGACTACAAGCATTAAAATTCGAATTGATGCAGTCTCAGAGTTCTCCATCTCAGAAAAAAATGGATGAGACGGGTGTGCATTCCCCAATGAATGCAATTAGACCCACTGTATCGGGTAAAGATACAGCTAGTCCGGTTCAAACGGTAGCCGGTAAAGACTTATCAAATCCGTTAATGGCTGTCACTTTGCCAAAAAGTGAAGACGAGGGATGTTCATCTCTCCAAACCAGACGGAGACTACCAAAGACACTTACGCAAGGAGCGGCTTCTACAAGGAAAAGCACACTTGCAAAAAAGAAGAAAAATGAAAAAATAGAAAATATAGTAAAAGAGACACTAGAAAGATTTTTTCAGACAAAAGAAAAAGATAAATATATAGTCAAAGATCCTAGTCCAGAATTATCTCCAAGACAAGAGATGTCACCAGTCCATTCAGATTTTGAAGGAAAAGATATTAATTTTCAAGACTCGCAAGATCCAAATGATGTAGATTCAGGCATGAGTTTTGACTCAATTGCCCTACACAATTTAGACACTTAGATCAGTTAAAAAAAGAGAAGATTTGAAAAGACATGGTTAGACATGGTTCAGAAAAAGATGAAAGAAAAAGACAAAGGTGAAGTAGAGAAAAAGTCATGAAAGGAAAAGACAAAGTGAAGTAGAAAGAAAGTCATGACTTGGAAGATTTAGTTCGGTGGATCATGAGGACAAAGACATAGAAAGGAGAAACAAGGACATTAAAAAAAAAAAAAAAAAAATGACAAAAGCATCAATAATTAAAGACAAAGGTATGGAAAAGAGAGACAAGGACATTAGTCATCTTTTAGAAAAATGAGATGAGACAAGCTCAATAATAGAGGTAGAAGACTTTTGACTTTGGACTTTGTAATTTTTCAAGACACGTTGGAGCAATAATGTTGACAGTTCAGAAAAAAGAAGACCAGATTTTATTAAAGTAGCTGTAATAAAGTAGTAGTTTTATCTAGAAATGGGACAGCTCAGCAAACGGACAAAATTATAAAGTATCTTTTGAAAATTTTCATGTGACGATGGGGCCCTAAGAGTACCCGGCTGAACTCAAAAGATTCTTCACAAATTTGAAGTCCGCATTTGAAGTCCGTCAGACTCCTATAAATAGCAGTGTTTTGCAGAGAAGGAGGGCATCAGAAAATTAACATCAATCAAGAAAGAAAGAACAATCACCAAGAAACACTCAGCAAAAATCAACGAGAAATTCTCTCACACCAACCACTCCATATTCCTCTTCCCTTTCACAAAATGCCCCAACTCCTTTTCCCAATAAAATCCTTTGTAATATAACTTCCCTGTAAAATAGTTTTAATCTTTCCAGTAATTTTATTTTAGTGTGAAGTAGTTTTTCGGGTTCCCCGAAAGGGAAACCTCTCTCCATCTTCAGACATGTAAGTTTTATCTACGTTTTCTGTACTAATCTCCCTACTATGTATATTATTTTATGTTCAATATTATGTTGAATTAAAATATTATGTTGATAATATTTGAGTAATTACTTACCTGTTGTTATGAATCTATTACTCTTAGTATATGGTTATTCTCTTAATTTCTTAATAAACTCGATGGATTAACCTGTAAATTCCTAGGTGTTTGAAAGGCCGTTTTAATGTCCAAATGATTAAAGGACGATGTTGGCCATGGTAACCGGGGTGTGGTTAAAGAAGACGGATATTAAGAACCAAGATTAAGAGAAAGAGATGAACAGTGTAATAAAGATTCATAACTAAAACAGATTTTTCTAAAAAAAAAAAAAAAAAAAAAAAAAAAAAAAAAAAAAAAAAAAAAAAAAACGAAAATTATAAAAATTGGGAGAATAGGCAGAAAATAAGAAAAACACCTACATGATAAGAAGATTCAAGGAGTGAGGAAGTACCGAGTAGGATTGTTTAAAACATTAGTAAAAACCACATAATATTGCTATCTTTCTATCAAAATAATATATTTACTGAAACTTATATATCTATTGAAACAAAAATATAACCCCCTACCCCCTTTTTGGTATCAAAGCGAGAAGATTTTTGGACCTAAATCTGTATTTTAAACCCATATTTAGACAAAAATATAAACTAGTTTTTACTTTTTTTTTTGGGTAATGAAAGATAATTATTTAGCTGTAAAACAAGAGTTAGAAAAACTATATCCAGAATATATTAAATTAAGCAGTACCAAAGAAAATCAGTTAAGACTACAAGAGTTAATAGATATAATATCAGGATTAGAATATAAATTACTACGATATATAAAATCTAGAAAAACCTCAAAAAACCAAAAACGATTTAGACCATATTAATTGCATGAGAACACTACCTTTTGTTAGACAAATACAAATTAATCATTGGTATTTATATAGAGATATAAAAAAAAGACGAGAATATCTACAAGTAGAAAAAGCCTTAAGTGCATATTTAGAGATAATAAATTCAGAAACATTATCATCACTAATACAAAATAGACTTTTACAAAGTCAGATTAACGAAGAAACAATCTCTGCTATAACTTGGGAATTACACGGTATAAGAGAAGATATAGAAAGACTTACAACTAGTATAGAACATCAGAAACAAGTTTGTAAAATAAAAATCCCGTTAGGATAATAAATAAAGCTAGAGAGATAGATATCTTAAAAAATCTAGAATACTTAGACTTAAAAATATACCCAGAAAAGAAGTATAGAGCATTAACAGACCATAGTATTATAAAGTGTAATTTTAGTAACGGAGATCATATATTACATAGTGAAGATAAACAATTAAATACATTAGTAGATTTAGTCATAAATTTCAGTGAAAAAGTACAAGAAAATAATAAAGATATTACTAGAATATTAGAAGTAGTAGCTACATCTCAGACTAAGCAAAAGAAAACCTTTGAAAAAATAGAACAAAACCTAGATTACTTAAAAACACAAGAATTAGAATTAGAAAAGAAAGTTCAGACTTTAGTTAATAAATTTAATCTAGAAAAATTACCTACAAAAACGGAAATAGAAAAGTTAGTTAAAGTTATTATAGAAAAACCAAAAGAAATAGAACTAAAAACAACCCACATAGTCTCTAAAATAACACAACAAATAGAAATTTTAACTAGTGACATTAGAGAATTAAAAAAGACAGTAGCAGAACTAAAAGAAATCACTCTTTCATGAGTAGATCAACATTAGCTCAAGAAGAAGCCGCGAAATTAATAGAAAAATCTATACCTTTACCAGCAGACTATAAAGATTATATACCTAGCGCTAAATCGGACCAAATAATAATACAACAAAATACTACTACAATTTCATTAATATTAGAAATAATAAAGAAAATAGAAAAAATAGTACCAAGGTTAGAATTATTAGACGAACGCATTTCGTGGTTAACTGAACAACAAAAAGAAAAAAGATAGTTGTTGTAAAGAATGTGAAGAAAAGAATACATGTTGTAAAGAAAAACAAGAAATAAAAAATTTTAACTTTAGAAGAAAAAGAAATTCTAGAAGAAGAGGAGTTGCTAGAAAAAGATTATACTTTAATAGATATAGAGACAGAGTTATATAATTTTAAAACAGGAATAGAAAAAATAGGAATAATAAAAAATCAAAAGGACCTAGATAATATAATAAAAATTCTAGATGAAATAGAAATTATTGGAGAAAAACCATTAAGACACTGGAAAAATAACAGGATTGTATGTAAATTAGATATAATAAATCCAGACTATATAATTAAAACAGCATCTATTGAAGCAACAAATCAAGATGTAGAAGATTTTAAAGTACAAATAAAAGAACTATTGGACTTAGGAGTAATACGGAGATCTACTTCTAAACATAGATCAGCAGCATTTATGGTAAGAAATCATAGTGAAATAGTAAGAGGAAAAGCAAGAATGGTAATAAATTATAAAAGACTTAATGATAACACTAGAACAGATGGATATAAGTTACCAGACAAAACAGAACTAATAAATAGAATACAAGGAAAGAAAATATTTAGCAAATTTGATTGTAAATCAGGATATTGGCAGGTACGAATGCATGAAGATAGTATAGAATGGACTGCATTCACCTGTCCTGAAGGACATTTCGAATGGTTAGTAATGCCATTTGGATTAAAGACAGCTCCACCAATTTTTCAAAGAAAAATGGATAGTATATTTGGAGAATATAAAAGGTTTGTATTAGTATATGTAGATGATATATTAGTATTTAGTAAAGATATTAAAGAACATTTAGGACACCTACAAACGGTATTTAGATTATTTGTAGAAAATGGGATAATAATTAGTAAAAAGAAAATGGAATTATGTAAAAATTATATAAACTTTTTAGGAGTAGTACTAGGAGAAGGTAAGATAAAATTACAACCTCATATAGCCAAAAAAGCTTTAGAAATGCCAGACAAGTTAGACAATGTTAAAGAATTACAAAAATTTTTAGGAATAGTCAATTATGCTAGAAATTTTATAAAAGATTTAGGAAAAATAGCAGGACCATTATATTCAAAGACTGGATCAAATGGTCAAAAACACTTTAATACTGAAGACATTAAATTAGTACAAAAAATAAAAGAAAAAATAAAAAACATTCCAGATTTAAATATGCCACTAGAAACAGACTATTTAATTATAGAAACAGACGGTAGTTTTGAAGGATGGGGAGCAGTATTAAAAGCAAAACCTAGTAAGTATAGTAATAAAAATGAAGAAAAGATATGTGCTTATCAAAGTGGTAAGTATAAAGAAAAAGGAAATATGAGTAGTATAGATGCAGAAATCTTAGCCGTAATATATGGATTAAATAGTTTCAGACTATATATTTTAAATAAACCAGAAATACTAGTTAGAACAGACTGTGAAGCTATAGTTAAATTCTATCAAAAGATAAATGATAAAAATAGTAGTAGAAGACGATGGCTAAATTTTTTAGATACCATTTCAATTTATAATTTAAAATTTGAACATATAAAAGGAAAAGATAATAATTTAGCAGATCAATTAAGTAGATTAAATATTACTGCTAACTAAATTTTTTATTTGAACAGCATGAGACCTTCCAGTTCTCAGACAGCAGACAAGGGGAAAGGCATAGCCTCAACCCAAGACACATACAGACAGACAGTATTAGGTAACCTTCATTTTAGACCTACATCTTTATTAGAAAGAAATGCTATGGAAGAAAGAATACAATTCGGAGCCAATAATTTAGTAGTCTATCAGCCATCAAATTGGACTTTTAAAGTATTACCAGAATATGTAATAGATAGACAACAAAGATGCTTAGTGGATAATTTATGGATTTCGCGTAATAAAAAAGACGGAGCTAAACATTTTGTAGCCACTATAAATGCACTTTGTCAATATTTTACAGACCGAAATTTAGACAAAAAATTTAAATTTTATGTTGTAGTTCACGGTAAAACTAATGGTATTTTTCAGATAGAAGTTGTAGACTCTATTAAAGACATAAGAAAACCTCTTTTTAAGGGATTTAATAATTTTACTGAAGCATTAGATTATGCTAGAGGGACATTGGGTCCAAATTATTATATTTCTCCAGCTCTCAGACAAAACCCAGACAAAATCCCCCAGTACAATGTACAAAAAGACACAGACAAAATAATCTTTTGCGACCATTGTTCTACCATGACTGATGTAGTCAAAAGACTAAACCAGCAAAAAGAGACATTGGTTCAAGAAAAAATGCAACTCTTGGATCAGGTGAAGACATTAGAACAAAGACTACAAGCATTAAAATTCGAATTGATGCAGTCTCAGAGTTCTCCATCTCAGAAAAAAATGGATGAGACGGGTGTGCATTCCCCAATGAATGCAATTAGACCCACTGTATCGGGTAAAGATACAGCTAGTCCGGTTCAAACGGTAGCCGGTAAAGACTTATCAAATCCGTTAATGGCTGTCACTTTGCCAAAAAGTGAAGACGAGGGATGTTCATCTCTCCAAACCAGACGGAGACTACCAAAGACACTTACGCAAGGAGCGGCTTCTACAAGGAAAAGCACACTTGCAAAAAAGAAGAAAAATGAAAAAATAGAAAATATAGTAAAAGAGACACTAGAAAGATTTTTTCAGACAAAAGAAAAAGATAAATATATAGTCAAAGATCCTAGTCCAGAATTATCTCCAAGACAAGAGATGTCACCAGTCCATTCAGATTTTGAAGGAGAAGATATTAATTTTCAAGACTCGCAAGATCCAAATGATGTAGATTCAGGCATGAGTTTTGACTCAATTGCCCTACACAATTTAGACACTTAGATCAGTTAAAAAAAGAGAAGATTTGAAAAGACATGGTTAGACATGGTTCAGAAAAAGATGAAAGAAAAAGACAAAGGTGAAGTAGAGAAAAAGTCATGAAAGGAAAAGACAAAGTGAAGTAGAAAGAAAGTCATGACTTGGAAGATTTAGTTCGGTGGATCATGAGGACAAAGACATAGAAAGGAGAAACAAGGACATTAAAAAAAAAAAAAAAAAAAAAAAAAATGACAAAAGCATCAATAATTAAAGACAAAGGTATGGAAAAGAGAGACAAGGACATTAGTCATCTTTTAGAAAAATGAGATGAGACAAGCTCAATAATAGAGGTAGAAGACTTTTGACTTTGGACTTTGTAATTTTTCAAGACACGTTGGAGCAATAATGTTGACAGTTCAGAAAAAAGAAGACCAGATTTTATTAAAGTAGCTGTAATAAAGTAGTAGTTTTATCTAGAAATGGGACAGCTCAGCAAACGGACAAAATTATAAAGTATCTTTTGAAAATTTTCATGTGACGATGGGGCCCTAAGAGTACCCGGCTGAACTCAAAAGATTCTTCACAAATTTGAAGTCCGCATTTGAAGTCCGTCAGACTCCTATAAATAGCAGTGTTTTGCAGAGAAGGAGGGCATCAGAAAATTAACATCAATCAAGAAAGAAAGAACAATCACCAAGAAACACTCAGCAAAAATCAACGAGAAATTCTCTCACACCAACCACTCCATATTCCTCTTCCCTTTCACAAAATGCCCCAACTCCTTTTCCCAATAAAATCCTTTGTAATATAACTTCCCTGTAAAATAGTTTTAATCTTTCCAGTAATTTTATTTTAGTGTGAAGTAGTTTTTCGGGTTCCCCGAAAGGGAAACCTCTCTCCATCTTCAGACATGTAAGTTTTATCTACGTTTTCTGTACTAATCTCCCTACTATGTATATTATTTTATGTTCAATATTATGTTGAATTAAAATATTATGTTGATAATATTTGAGTAATTACTTACCTGTTGTTATGAATCTATTACTCTTAGTATATGGTTATTCTCTTAATTTCTTAATAAACTCGATGGATTAACCTGTAAATTCCTAGGTGTTTGAAAGGCCGTTTTAATGTCCAAATGATTAAAGGACGATGTTGGCCATGGTAACCGGGGTGTGGTTAAAGAAGACGGATATTAAGAACCAAGATTAAGAGAAAGAGATGAACAGTGTAATAAAGATTCATAACTAAAACAGATTTTTCTAAAAAAAAAAAAAAAAAAAAAAAAAAAAAAAAAAAAAAAAAACGAAAATTATAAAAATTGGGAGAATAGGCAGAAAATAAGAAAAACACCTACATGATAAGAAGATTCAAGGAGTGAGGAAGTACCGAGTAGGATTGTTTAAAACATTAGTAAAAACCACATAATATTGCTATCTTTCTATCAAAATAATATATCTACTGAAACTTATATATCTATTGAAACAAAAATATAACCCCCTATCCCCTTTTTGATAAACAATTAAATACATTAGTAGATTTAGTCATAAATTTCAGTGAAAAAGTACAAGAAAATAATAAAGATATTACTAGAATATTAGAAGTAGTAGCTACATCTCAGACTAAGCAAAAGAAAACCTTTGAAAAAATAGAACAAAACCTAGATTACTTAAAAACACAAGAATTAGAATTAGAAAAGAAAGTTCAGACTTTAGTTAATAAATTTAATCTAGAAAAATTACCTACAAAAACGGAAATAGAAAAGTTAGTTAAAGTTATTATAGAAAAACCAAAAGAAATAGAACTAAAAACAACCCACATAGTCTCTAAAATAACACAACAAATAGAAATTTTAACTAGTGACATTAGAGAATTAAAAAAGACAGTAGCAGAACTAAAAGAAATCACTCTTTCATGAGTAGATCAACATTAGCTCAAGAAGAAGCCGCGAAATTAATAGAAAAATCTATACCTTTACCAGCAGACTATAAAGATTATATACCTAGCGCTAAATCGGACCAAATAATAATACAACAAAATACTACTACAATTTCATTAATATTAGAAATAATAAAGAAAATAGAAAAAATAGTACCAAGGTTAGAATTATTAGACGAACGCATTTCGTGGTTAACTGAACAACAAAGAGAAAAAGATAAAGAGACGTTTAAAAATAAAGAAGTTGACGAATTAATAGACCAATTAAAAAAGGTAGAAATAACACCTCAAAAAGATAAAGTTAAAGTACTTAGAAAACCACAAAAATGGACATTCTTTCAACTAGACAAAGAAACGAAGGAGGATCAGAAAGACAAGAAAGACAAAGAGTAAATTTTTCAGATAATAGAATAAGTAATAATTTCTTATCAAGAATTTTAAATAGAAGAACCCCAGAAGAAAATAATCAGCAGTTAAGTGAGGTAATAGACGTAGATAGAGATATACAAATTTTTCAACAAAACCAATTGAAACTGTTAAATCCAAAAACTCTATATAATATAAGACAGTTTTCAAGTACAGCTCAATTATATAGACATTATAGAGAACAACAAATATCAGCCATAGGAAATAAAATTACTACCATAAATTTAATAGACCCAGTAGCTGTGAGACAAATAAAAAATACTAGAAGAAGTTTAATGCATATGGGATTAATAGTAGTAGGATTAAAAGGACTAACTAGAAAGAACTTAGGAACTAAAGTTTTAATAGTAATTTATGACGATAGATGGTCAGACATGAAAAAATCAATAATAGGACTAACGGAAGTAGACATGACAAATAATGGAGGAATATTTTATATTAGCCCAGATTTTATAATGAATTTAGCAGAATTTGGAAAGCACATAAAAATAGGAATACAGACCAAGGGATATGAAGAGATGTGTGACGGTAATAATTTATTAATATGCGTAGGATTTCTAGGAAAAATGACTAATAATAGTAATACAAAATTTAAAATTAAGGTAGAAGATGTAGTAGAAATAATGGGAAATAAAGGAATAAGACTAATAAAGCCTATAAAAATAAATCCTGAAGAATATGCAGGGATGGAATGGAATCTAGAGGATTTTAATACGAAAAAGATTTTACAGCCAGAATCCCACCTAATGTACACTAATTCTAAGGGAGAGACATCTGTACGTTTTACTAATTATAATTATATGCCACAAAAAGACATAGAAGAAGAAAGTACTCTAGACGAAAATGAAATTACAGACACAACTTTTATGAATATAGAATTAATACAAGACGAGTTTGCGGTAGACGAAGCTATAGAAAAAGCAAAAAGACTTCAAAAAGAAAACAAAAATATGCTTTTTAAATGTAAAGGATGTAAGTTAGGAGAATTAACAATAGAAGAAACCATAAGTCACTTTAAATTATGTGAAGCCCGAACTGATAATTGGGGATATAGAATAGAACAGATAAACCAAAGAAAATCAGACTATTTTGATAAAATATTAGAAGACATGCAAAACAGTGATGACGAACTAGAAATAGACTCTATAATAAGCCAAAAAGAATTAATGGAATCTAGTGCATCTAGTTCTAGTCCATTTCAAAGAACAACAGGAGAACAATATACTATAGATACTAGCACAGGAAATGTACCTAGAAGAAGAGTTTTTAGAACAGGAGGAGAACCTTTAAATAATGTTAAACCATCAGGAAAAAGAATGCCTATAGAAGAACCCATTATTCTTCAAGAAGGAGGTAATAAAGGTAAAATATTAAATATAGCAGCACATGACCCGCAAAGATGGAATTCAGTGATAGATCTTTGGAAAGGAATAGTAGTAGCAGACTATATAAAAACATATAGCGAAACAGACGCAGAAACAATGTATAAATATTTAGAAACATTTTTAGGAGAATCAGCCAAAGCTTTATGGGAAGCTTATAAAGAAAATTTTCCAATGGAATTTCAACACCTAGTATCCATGGGAGCAAACCCATATAATTTTACTAATAAAATACATACTTTGATTACAGGGGAAGATCCAAATAGTGGATTATTAGTACTACAAAGAAATGCAGTAATAAAATTAGAACAACTAAGCATAAGTAGTTGGTTTCATATTAAGAAATTTTTAAACGATTATTTTTACTACTGTACTATTAGTGGAAATGCATTTGATCAAGAATTAGGTAAAAAGTTATTTAATAAACTACCAGGAGCCTTAGGAAGAGAAATAGAAGATAGATGGAATAAGAGAGACGGAGTAATGCAGAATCCTAATTTAACGTGGTCCATAGGACATAGGATACAACATATAATGGATATACTACAAGAAAAATGTACTCATATACAAATACAAAAACAGTTAAAAGAAAATGAAATGAACTTTTGTAAAAGCGTAGTTTACACGACACAAAGTTATGATAAAGACAATTATAAAAAGAAAAAGCATAAAAAATACCGAACGCAGTATAATAGAAATTATCCTCAATATAATAGAAAGAAATATTATCTTAGAAAATCATCAGCTAGAAAACCTTATTTAGACAGAAATAGGCATGTAAGAAAGTACCGAACAGAAAGAAATTATAGAAATAAATTAGAATGCTTCACTTGTGGAAGTGTAGAACACTTAGCAAATACATGTCCAAAAAGAATAAATAATAAGACAAGAAATTCCCAGCTAATTGAAGATTTTCAAGAAACATTAATAAATGTAGACGAGTATATGTCAGATACAGAAAGCATATATTCTATAGTAAGTGTAGACACTGAAGAAAAAATCAAAACAGACTCATCAGACTCAGAAGCAGACGAATTAATTAATGAAATAGGATTAGAAAATCTAGACTTAGAAGCCATGGATAATTTAGCAAATATAGCCGAAGACTGTAACCATGAGTTTGAACGAAATAAAGGATTGGATAGTAATGCATGTTTCTTTTGTAAATGGTATCCTAGTAGAGACAAAAGAGTTAAATGTAAAAATTGTTACATAGAAGGATGTACAATGTGTATAGAAAAAGAATTTAAAACAAAAATAAATAAAGAAACAACTCATAAGAAAATTGAAGACCCTACTATTAGTCTAAGAATAATAACATTAGAAACAAGAATAAATGAATTAGAAACCAGATTATGTAACCTAGAAAGAGGAAAACAAAGAGAAGTAGATAGTGAAGACGAAGAAATAAGATTATCAAATATACAACCAATAATGAAACCATTAACAATAATACCAGAAGAATCTCAAGCAGAATTAATGAGCATAGAAGACCATGAAGCATTAGTATGTAATGAAGATAAAAAATTAGGAACAATAAAAATACTTGCAAGAATTAAAATAGATGATTATGAGATAGAAACGTTAGCATTAGTAGATTCAGGGTGCACAAAGTGCATAATAAATAAAAGAATAGTTCCACCTAATTTAATAAAAATTCTAGAAAAACCAGTTGCGGCCATGCAAATGGATGGAACCCATAATATATATAGACATTATGTTCATAAAGCTTACATTAGCTTTATAAATACATGTTCAGAGTTTTACAAACCAAGTTATAAAATGGATAAGATATGGGTAAGAGACCTTAATATAAATGTAGACTTTGTCATAGGATTAGACTTCATGTTACATAATAATGGTAGCTGTATGATTACAAGAGATGGAGTAATTTTCTTAAAAAATATTACTCATACACCAGTACAAGTTCTTAAGACTGAAACAAGGATTCGTCATAAAAAGATCCCTACCACAGACCTGCAAAAGAAAAAAGATAGTTGTTGTAAAGAATGTGAAGAAAAGAATACATGTTGTAAAGAAAAACAAGAAATAAAAAATTTAACTTTAGAAGAAAAAGAAATTCTAGAAGAAGAGGAGTTGCTAGAAAAAGATTATACTTTAATAGATATAGAGACAGAGTTATATAATTTTAAAACAGGAATAGAAAAAATAGGAATAATAAAAAATCAAAAGGACCTAGATAATATAATAAAAATTCTAGATGAAATAGAAATTATTGGAGAAAAACCATTAAGACACTGGAAAAATAACAGGATTGTATGTAAATTAGATATAATAAATCCAGACTATATAATTAAAACAGCATCTATTGAAGCAACAAATCAAGATGTAGAAGATTTTAAAGTACAAATAAAAGAACTATTGGACTTAGGAGTAATACGGAGATCTACTTCTAAACATAGATCAGCAGCATTTATGGTAAGAAATCATAGTGAAATAGTAAGAGGAAAAGCAAGAATGGTAATAAATTATAAAAGACTTAATGATAACACTAGAACAGATGGATATAAGTTACCAGACAAAACAGAACTAATAAATAGAATACAAGGAAAGAAAATATTTAGCAAATTTGATTGTAAATCAGGATATTGGCAGGTACGAATGCATGAAGATAGTATAGAATGGACTGCATTCACCTGTCCTGAAGGACATTTCGAATGGTTAGTAATGCCATTTGGATTAAAGACAGCTCCACCAATTTTTCAAAGAAAAATGGATAGTATATTTGGAGAATATAAAAGGTTTGTATTAGTATATGTAGATGATATATTAGTATTTAGTAAAGATATTAAAGAACATTTAGGACACCTACAAACGGTATTTAGATTATTTGTAGAAAATGGGATAATAATTAGTAAAAAGAAAATGGAATTATGTAAAAATTATATAAACTTTTTAGGAGTAGTACTAGGAGAAGGTAAGATAAAATTACAACCTCATATAGCCAAAAAAGCTTTAGAAATGCCAGACAAGTTAGACAATGTTAAAGAATTACAAAAATTTTTAGGAATAGTCAATTATGCTAGAAATTTTATAAAAGATTTAGGAAAAATAGCAGGACCATTATATTCAAAGACTGGATCAAATGGTCAAAAACACTTTAATACTGAAGACATTAAATTAGTACAAAAAATAAAAGAAAAAATAAAAAACATTCCAGATTTAAATATGCCACTAGAAACAGACTATTTAATTATAGAAACAGACGGTAGTTTTGAAGGATGGGGAGCAGTATTAAAAGCAAAACCTAGTAAGTATAGTAATAAAAATGAAGAAAAGATATGTGCTTATCAAAGTGGTAAGTATAAAGAAAAAGGAAATATGAGTAGTATAGATGCAGAAATCTTAGCCGTAATATATGGATTAAATAGTTTCAGACTATATATTTTAAATAAACCAGAAATACTAGTTAGAACAGACTGTGAAGCTATAGTTAAATTCTATCAAAAGATAAATGATAAAAATAGTAGTAGAAGACGATGGCTAAATTTTTTAGATACCATTTCAATTTATAATTTAAAATTTGAACATATAAAAGGAAAAGATAATAATTTAGCAGATCAATTAAGTAGATTAAATATTACTGCTAACTAAATTTTTTATTTGAACAGCATGAGACCTTCCAGTTCTCAGACAGCAGACAAGGGGAAAGGCATAGCCTCAACCCAAGACACATACAGACAGACAGTATTAGGTAACCTTCATTTTAGACCTACATCTTTATTAGAAAGAAATGCTATGGAAGAAAGAATACAATTCGGAGCCAATAATTTAGTAGTCTATCAGCCATCAAATTGGACTTTTAAAGTATTACCAGAATATGTAATAGATAGACAACAAAGATGCTTAGTGGATAATTTATGGATTTCGCGTAATAAAAAAGACGGAGCTAAACATTTTGTAGCCACTATAAATGCACTTTGTCAATATTTTACAGACCGAAATTTAGACAAAAAATTTAAATTTTATGTTGTAGTTCACGGTAAAACTAATGGTATTTTTCAGACTTGGATAGAAGTTGTAGACTCTATTAAAGACATAAGAAAACCTCTTTTTAAGGGATTTAATAATTTTACTGAAGCATTAGATTATGCTAGAGGGACATTGGGTCCAAATTATTATATTTCTCCAGCTCTCAGACAAAACCCAGACAAAATCCCCCAGTACAATGTACAAAAAGACACAGACAAAATAATCTTTTGCGACCATTGTTCTACCATGACTGATGTAGTCAAAAGACTAAACCAGCAAAAAGAGACATTGGTTCAAGAAAAAATGCAACTCTTGGATCAGGTGAAGACATTAGAACAAAGACTACAAGCATTAAAATTCGAATTGATGCAGTCTCAGAGTTCTCCATCTCAGAAAAAAATGGATGAGACGGGTGTGCATTCCCCAATGAATGCAATTAGACCCACTGTATCGGGTAAAGATACAGCTAGTCCGGTTCAAACGGTAGCCGGTAAAGACTTATCAAATCCGTTAATGGCTGTCACTTTGCCAAAAAGTGAAGACGAGGGATGTTCATCTCTCCAAACCAGACGGAGACTACCAAAGACACTTACGCAAGGAGCGGCTTCTACAAGGAAAAGCACACTTGCAAAAAAGAAGAAAAATGAAAAAATAGAAAATATAGTAAAAGAGACACTAGAAAGATTTTTTCAGACAAAAGAAAAAGATAAATATATAGTCAAAGATCCTAGTCCAGAATTATCTCCAAGACAAGAGATGTCACCAGTCCATTCAGATTTTGAAGGAGAAGATATTAATTTTCAAGACTCGCAAGATCCAAATGATGTAGATTCAGGCATGAGTTTTGACTCAATTGCCCTACACAATTTAGACACTTAGATCAGTTAAAAAAAGAGAAGATTTGAAAAGACATGGTTAGACATGGTTCAGAAAAAGATGAAAGAAAAAGACAAAGGTGAAGTAGAGAAAAAGTCATGAAAGGAAAAGACAAAGTGAAGTAGAAAGAAAGTCATGACTTGGAAGATTTAGTTCGGTGGATCATGAGGACAAAGACATAGAAAGGAGAAACAAGGACATTAAAAAAAAAAAAAAAAAAAAAAATGACAAAAGCATCAATAATTAAAGACAAAGGTATGGAAAAGAGAGACAAGGACATTAGTCATCTTTTAGAAAAATGAGATGAGACAAGCTCAATAATAGAGGTAGAAGACTTTTGACTTTGGACTTTGTAATTTTTCAAGACACGTTGGAGCAATAATGTTGACAGTTCAGAAAAAAGAAGACCAGATTTTATTAAAGTAGCTGTAATAAAGTAGTAGTTTTATCTAGAAATGGGACAGCTCAGCAAACGGACAAAATTATAAAGTATCTTTTGAAAATTTTCATGTGACGATGGGGCCCTAAGAGTACCCGGCTGAACTCAAAAGATTCTTCACAAATTTGAAGTCCGCATTTGAAGTCCGTCAGACTCCTATAAATAGCAGTGTTTTGCAGAGAAGGAGGGCATCAGAAAATTAACATCAATCAAGAAAGAAAGAACAATCACCAAGAAACACTCAGCAAAAATCAACGAGAAATTCTCTCACACCAACCACTCCATATTCCTCTTCCCTTTCACAAAATGCCCCAACTCCTTTTCCCAATAAAATCCTTTGTAATATAACTTCCCTGTAAAATAGTTTTAATCTTTCCAGTAATTTTATTTTAGTGTGAAGTAGTTTTTCGGGTTCCCCGAAAGGGAAACCTCTCTCCATCTTCAGACATGTAAGTTTTATCTACGTTTTCTGTACTAATCTCCCTACTATGTATATTATTTTATGTTCAATATTATGTTGAATTAAAATATTATGTTGATAATATTTGAGTAATTACTTACCTGTTGTTATGAATCTATTACTCTTAGTATATGGTTATTCTCTTAATTTCTTAATAAACTCGATGGATTAACCTGTAAATTCCTAGGTGTTTGAAAGGCCGTTTTAATGTCCAAATGATTAAAGGACGATGTTGGCCATGGTAACCGGGGTGTGGTTAAAGAAGACGGATATTAAGAACCAAGATTAAGAGAAAGAGATGAACAGTGTAATAAAGATTCATAACTAAAACAGATTTTTCTAAAAAAAAAAAAAAAAAAAAAAAAAAAAAAAAAAAAAAAAAAAAAAACGAAAATTATAAAAATTGGGAGAATAGGCAGAAAATAAGAAAAACACCTACATGATAAGAAGATTCAAGGAGTGAGGAAGTACCGAGTAGGATTGTTTAAAACATTAGTAAAAACCACATAATATTGCTATCTTTCTATCAAAATAATATATCTACTGAAACTTATATATCTATTGAAACAAAAATATAACCCCCTATCCCCTTTTTGGTATCAGAGCGAGAAGATTTTTGGACCTAAATCTGTATTTTAAACCCATATTTAGACAAAAATATAAACTAGTTTTTACTTTTTTTTTGGGTAATGAAAGATAATTATTTAGCTGTAAAACAAGAGTTAGAAAAACTATATCCAGAATATATTAAATTAAGCAGTACCAAAGAAAATCAGTTAAGACTACAAGAGTTAATAGATATAATATCAGGATTAGAATATAAATTACTACGATATATAAAATCTAGAAAAACCTCAAAAAACCAAAAACGATTTAGACCATATTAATTGCATGAGAACACTACCTTTTGTTAGACAAATACAAATTAATCATTGGTATTTATATAGAGATATAAAAAAAAGACGAGAATATCTACAAGTAGAAAAAGCCTTAAGTGCATATTTAGAGATAATAAATTCAGAAACATTATCATCACTAATACAAAATAGACTTTTACAAAGTCAGATTAACGAAGAAACAATCTCTGCTATAACTTGGGAATTACACGGTATAAGAGAAGATATAGAAAGACTTACAACTAGTATAGAACATCAGAAACAAGTTTGTAAAATAAAAATCCCGTTAGGATAATAAATAAAGCTAGAGAGATAGATATCTTAAAAAATCTAGAATACTTAGACTTAAAAATATACCCAGAAAAGAAGTATAGAGCATTAACAGACCATAGTATTATAAAGTGTAATTTTAGTAACGGAGATCATATATTACATAGTGAAGATAAACAATTAAATACATTAGTAGATTTAGTCATAAATTTCAGTGAAAAAGTACAAGAAAATAATAAAGATATTACTAGAATATTAGAAGTAGTAGCTACATCTCAGACTAAGCAAAAGAAAACCTTTGAAAAAATAGAACAAAACCTAGATTACTTAAAAACACAAGAATTAGAATTAGAAAAGAAAGTTCAGACTTTAGTTAATAAATTTAATCTAGAAAAATTACCTACAAAAACGGAAATAGAAAAGTTAGTTAAAGTTATTATAGAAAAACCAAAAGAAATAGAACTAAAAACAACCCACATAGTCTCTAAAATAACACAACAAATAGAAATTTTAACTAGTGACATTAGAGAATTAAAAAAGACAGTAGCAGAACTAAAAGAAATCACTCTTTCATGAGTAGATCAACATTAGCTCAAGAAGAAGCCGCGAAATTAATAGAAAAATCTATACCTTTACCAGCAGACTATAAAGATTATATACCTAGCGCTAAATCGGACCAAATAATAATACAACAAAATACTACTACAATTTCATTAATATTAGAAATAATAAAGAAAATAGAAAAAATAGTACCAAGGTTAGAATTATTAGACGAACGCATTTCGTGGTTAACTGAACAACAAAGAGAAAAAGATAAAGAGACGTTTAAAAATAAAGAAGTTGACGAATTAATAGACCAATTAAAAAAGGTAGAAATAACACCTCAAAAAGATAAAGTTAAAGTACTTAGAAAACCACAAAAATGGACATTCTTTCAACTAGACAAAGAAACGAAGGAGGATCAGAAAGACAAGAAAGACAAAGAGTAAATTTTTCAGATAATAGAATAAGTAATAATTTCTTATCAAGAATTTTAAATAGAAGAACCCCAGAAGAAAATAATCAGCAGTTAAGTGAGGTAATAGACGTAGATAGAGATATACAAATTTTTCAACAAAACCAATTGAAACTGTTAAATCCAAAAACTCTATATAATATAAGACAGTTTTCAAGTACAGCTCAATTATATAGACATTATAGAGAACAACAAATATCAGCCATAGGAAATAAAATTACTACCATAAATTTAATAGACCCAGTAGCTGTGAGACAAATAAAAAATACTAGAAGAAGTTTAATGCATATGGGATTAATAGTAGTAGGATTAAAAGGACTAACTAGAAAGAACTTAGGAACTAAAGTTTTAATAGTAATTTATGACGATAGATGGTCAGACATGAAAAAATCAATAATAGGACTAACGGAAGTAGACATGACAAATAATGGAGGAATATTTTATATTAGCCCAGATTTTATAATGAATTTAGCAGAATTTGGAAAGCACATAAAAATAGGAATACAGACCAAGGGATATGAAGAGATGTGTGACGGTAATAATTTATTAATATGCGTAGGATTTCTAGGAAAAATGACTAATAATAGTAATACAAAATTTAAAATTAAGGTAGAAGATGTAGTAGAAATAATGGGAAATAAAGGAATAAGACTAATAAAGCCTATAAAAATAAATCCTGAAGAATATGCAGGGATGGAATGGAATCTAGAGGATTTTAATACGAAAAAGATTTTACAGCCAGAATCCCACCTAATGTACACTAATTCTAAGGGAGAGACATCTGTACGTTTTACTAATTATAATTATATGCCACAAAAAGACATAGAAGAAGAAAGTACTCTAGACGAAAATGAAATTACAGACACAACTTTTATGAATATAGAATTAATACAAGACGAGTTTGCGGTAGACGAAGCTATAGAAAAAGCAAAAAGACTTCAAAAAGAAAACAAAAATATGCTTTTTAAATGTAAAGGATGTAAGTTAGGAGAATTAACAATAGAAGAAACCATAAGTCACTTTAAATTATGTGAAGCCCGAACTGATAATTGGGGATATAGAATAGAACAGATAAACCAAAGAAAATCAGACTATTTTGATAAAATATTAGAAGACATGCAAAACAGTGATGACGAACTAGAAATAGACTCTATAATAAGCCAAAAAGAATTAATGGAATCTAGTGCATCTAGTTCTAGTCCATTTCAAAGAACAACAGGAGAACAATATACTATAGATACTAGCACAGGAAATGTACCTAGAAGAAGAGTTTTTAGAACAGGAGGAGAACCTTTAAATAATGTTAAACCATCAGGAAAAAGAATGCCTATAGAAGAACCCATTATTCTTCAAGAAGGAGGTAATAAAGGTAAAATATTAAATATAGCAGCACATGACCCGCAAAGATGGAATTCAGTGATAGATCTTTGGAAAGGAATAGTAGTAGCAGACTATATAAAAACATATAGCGAAACAGACGCAGAAACAATGTATAAATATTTAGAAACATTTTTAGGAGAATCAGCCAAAGCTTTATGGGAAGCTTATAAAGAAAATTTTCCAATGGAATTTCAACACCTAGTATCCATGGGAGCAAACCCATATAATTTTACTAATAAAATACATACTTTGATTACAGGGGAAGATCCAAATAGTGGATTATTAGTACTACAAAGAAATGCAGTAATAAAATTAGAACAACTAAGCATAAGTAGTTGGTTTCATATTAAGAAATTTTTAAACGATTATTTTTACTACTGTACTATTAGTGGAAATGCATTTGATCAAGAATTAGGTAAAAAGTTATTTAATAAACTACCAGGAGCCTTAGGAAGAGAAATAGAAGATAGATGGAATAAGAGAGACGGAGTAATGCAGAATCCTAATTTAACGTGGTCCATAGGACATAGGATACAACATATAATGGATATACTACAAGAAAAATGTACTCATATACAAATACAAAAACAGTTAAAAGAAAATGAAATGAACTTTTGTAAAAGCGTAGTTTACACGACACAAAGTTATGATAAAGACAATTATAAAAAGAAAAAGCATAAAAAATACCGAACGCAGTATAATAGAAATTATCCTCAATATAATAGAAAGAAATATTATCTTAGAAAATCATCAGCTAGAAAACCTTATTTAGACAGAAATAGGCATGTAAGAAAGTACCGAACAGAAAGAAATTATAGAAATAAATTAGAATGCTTCACTTGTGGAAGTGTAGAACACTTAGCAAATACATGTCCAAAAAGAATAAATAATAAGACAAGAAATTCCCAGCTAATTGAAGATTTTCAAGAAACATTAATAAATGTAGACGAGTATATGTCAGATACAGAAAGCATATATTCTATAGTAAGTGTAGACACTGAAGAAAAAATCAAAACAGACTCATCAGACTCAGAAGCAGACGAATTAATTAATGAAATAGGATTAGAAAATCTAGACTTAGAAGCCATGGATAATTTAGCAAATATAGCCGAAGACTGTAACCATGAGTTTGAACGAAATAAAGGATTGGATAGTAATGCATGTTTCTTTTGTAAATGGTATCCTAGTAGAGACAAAAGAGTTAAATGTAAAAATTGTTACATAGAAGGATGTACAATGTGTATAGAAAAAGAATTTAAAACAAAAATAAATAAAGAAACAACTCATAAGAAAATTGAAGACCCTACTATTAGTCTAAGAATAATAACATTAGAAACAAGAATAAATGAATTAGAAACCAGATTATGTAACCTAGAAAGAGGAAAACAAAGAGAAGTAGATAGTGAAGACGAAGAAATAAGATTATCAAATATACAACCAATAATGAAACCATTAACAATAATACCAGAAGAATCTCAAGCAGAATTAATGAGCATAGAAGACCATGAAGCATTAGTATGTAATGAAGATAAAAAATTAGGAACAATAAAAATACTTGCAAGAATTAAAATAGATGATTATGAGATAGAAACGTTAGCATTAGTAGATTCAGGGTGCACAAAGTGCATAATAAATAAAAGAATAGTTCCACCTAATTTAATAAAAATTCTAGAAAAACCAGTTGCGGCCATGCAAATGGATGGAACCCATAATATATATAGACATTATGTTCATAAAGCTTACATTAGCTTTATAAATACATGTTCAGAGTTTTACAAACCAAGTTATAAAATGGATAAGATATGGGTAAGAGACCTTAATATAAATGTAGACTTTGTCATAGGATTAGACTTCATGTTACATAATAATGGTAGCTGTATGATTACAAGAGATGGAGTAATTTTCTTAAAAAATATTACTCATACACCAGTACAAGTTCTTAAGACTGAAACAAGGATTCGTCATAAAAAGATCCCTACCACAGACCTGCAAAAGAAAAAAGATAGTTGTTGTAAAGAATGTGAAGAAAAGAATACATGTTGTAAAGAAAAACAAGAAATAAAAAATTTAACTTTAGAAGAAAAAGGAAATATGAGTAGTATAGATGCAGAAATCTTAGCCGTAATATATGGATTAAATAGTTTCAGACTATATATTTTAAATAAACCAGAAATACTAGTTAGAACAGACTGTGAAGCTATAGTTAAATTCTATCAAAAGATAAATGATAAAAATAGTAGTAGAAGACGATGGCTAAATTTTTTAGATACCATTTCAATTTATAATTTAAAATTTGAACATATAAAAGGAAAAGATAATAATTTAGCAGATCAATTAAGTAGATTAAATATTACTGCTAACTAAATTTTTTATTTGAACAGCATGAGACCTTCCAGTTCTCAGACAGCAGACAAGGGGAAAGGCATAGCCTCAACCCAAGACACATACAGACAGACAGTATTAGGTAACCTTCATTTTAGACCTACATCTTTATTAGAAAGAAATGCTATGGAAGAAAGAATACAATTCGGAGCCAATAATTTAGTAGTCTATCAGCCATCAAATTGGACTTTTAAAGTATTACCAGAATATGTAATAGATAGACAACAAAGATGCTTAGTGGATAATTTATGGATTTCGCGTAATAAAAAAGACGGAGCTAAACATTTTGTAGCCACTATAAATGCACTTTGTCAATATTTTACAGACCGAAATTTAGACAAAAAATTTAAATTTTATGTTGTAGTTCACGGTAAAACTAATGGTATTTTTCAGACTTGGATAGAAGTTGTAGACTCTATTAAAGACATAAGAAAACCTCTTTTTAAGGGATTTAATAATTTTACTGAAGCATTAGATTATGCTAGAGGGACATTGGGTCCAAATTATTATATTTCTCCAGCTCTCAGACAAAACCCAGACAAAATCCCCCAGTACAATGTACAAAAAGACACAGACAAAATAATCTTTTGCGACCATTGTTCTACCATGACTGATGTAGTCAAAAGACTAAACCAGCAAAAAGAGACATTGGTTCAAGAAAAAATGCAACTCTTGGATCAGGTGAAGACATTAGAACAAAGACTACAAGCATTAAAATTCGAATTGATGCAGTCTCAGAGTTCTCCATCTCAGAAAAAAATGGATGAGACGGGTGTGCATTCCCCAATGAATGCAATTAGACCCACTGTATCGGGTAAAGATACAGCTAGTCCGGTTCAAACGGTAGCCGGTAAAGACTTATCAAATCCGTTAATGGCTGTCACTTTGCCAAAAAGTGAAGACGAGGGATGTTCATCTCTCCAAACCAGACGGAGACTACCAAAGACACTTACGCAAGGAGCGGCTTCTACAAGGAAAAGCACACTTGCAAAAAAGAAGAAAAATGAAAAAATAGAAAATATAGTAAAAGAGACACTAGAAAGATTTTTTCAGACAAAAGAAAAAGATAAATATATAGTCAAAGATCCTAGTCCAGAATTATCTCCAAGACAAGAGATGTCACCAGTCCATTCAGATTTTGAAGGAGAAGATATTAATTTTCAAGACTCGCAAGATCCAAATGATGTAGATTCAGGCATGAGTTTTGACTCAATTGCCCTACACAATTTAGACACTTAGATCAGTTAAAAAAAGAGAAGATTTGAAAAGACATGGTTAGACATGGTTCAGAAAAAGATGAAAGAAAAAGACAAAGGTGAAGTAGAGAAAAAGTCATGAAAGGAAAAGACAAAGTGAAGTAGAAAGAAAGTCATGACTTGGAAGATTTAGTTCGGTGGATCATGAGGACAAAGACATAGAAAGGAGAAACAAGGACATTAAAAAAAAAAAAAAAAAAAAATGACAAAAGCATCAATAATTAAAGACAAAGGTATGGAAAAGAGAGACAAGGACATTAGTCATCTTTTAGAAAAATGAGATGAGACAAGCTCAATAATAGAGGTAGAAGACTTTTGACTTTGGACTTTGTAATTTTTCAAGACACGTTGGAGCAATAATGTTGACAGTTCAGAAAAAAGAAGACCAGATTTTATTAAAGTAGCTGTAATAAAGTAGTAGTTTTATCTAGAAATGGGACAGCTCAGCAAACGGACAAAATTATAAAGTATCTTTTGAAAATTTTCATGTGACGATGGGGCCCTAAGAGTACCCGGCTGAACTCAAAAGATTCTTCACAAATTTGAAGTCCGCATTTGAAGTCCGTCAGACTCCTATAAATAGCAGTGTTTTGCAGAGAAGGAGGGCATCAGAAAATTAACATCAATCAAGAAAGAAACATTTAGGACACCTACAAACGGTATCTAAATACCGTTTGTAGGTGTCCTAAATGTTTCTTTCTTGATTGATGTTAATTTTCTGATGCCCTCCTTCTCTGCAAAACACTGCTATTTATAGGAGTCTGACGGACTTCAAATGCGGACTTCAAATTTGTGAAGAATCTTTTGAGTTCAGCCGGGTACTCTTAGGGCCCCATCGTCACATGAAAATTTTCAAAAGATACTTTATAATTTTGTCCGTTTGCTGAGCTGTCCCATTTCTAGATAAAACTACTACTTTATTACAGCTACTTTAATAAAATCTGGTCTTCTTTTTTCTGAACTGTCAACATTATTGCTCCAACGTGTCTTGAAAAATTACAAAGTCCAAAGTCAAAAGTCTTCTACCTCTATTATTGAGCTTGTCTCATCTCATTTTTCTAAAAGATGACTAATGTCCTTGTCTCTCTTTTCCATACCTTTGTCTTTAATTATTGATGCTTTTGTCATTTTTTTTTTTTTTTTTTTTTAATGTCCTTGTTTCTCCTTTCTATGTCTTTGTCCTCATGATCCACCGAACTAAATCTTCCAAGTCATGACTTTCTTTCTACTTCACTTTGTCTTTTCCTTTCATGACTTTTTCTCTACTTCACCTTTGTCTTTTTCTTTCATCTTTTTCTGAACCATGTCTAACCATGTCTTTTCAAATCTTCTCTTTTTTTAACTGATCTAAGTGTCTAAATTGTGTAGGGCAATTGAGTCAAAACTCATGCCTGAATCTACATCATTTGGATCTTGCGAGTCTTGAAAATTAATATCTTCTCCTTCAAAATCTGAATGGACTGGTGACATCTCTTGTCTTGGAGATAATTCTGGACTAGGATCTTTGACTATATATTTATCTTTTTCTTTTGTCTGAAAAAATCTAGAAAGAATACAAGGAAAGAAAATATTTAGCAAATTTGATTGTAAATCAGGATATTGGCAGGTACGAATGCATGAAGATAGTATAGAATGGACTGCATTCACCTGTCCTGAAGGACATTTCGAATGGTTAGTAATGCCATTTGGATTAAAGACAGCTCCACCAATTTTTCAAAGAAAAATGGATAGTATATTTGGAGAATATAAAAGGTTTGTATTAGTATATGTAGATGATATATTAGTATTTAGTAAAGATATTAAAGAACATTTAGGACACCTACAAACGGTATTTAGATTATTTGTAGAAAATGGGATAATAATTAGTAAAAAGAAAATGGAATTATGTAAAAATTATATAAACTTTTTAGGAGTAGTACTAGGAGAAGGTAAGATAAAATTACAACCTCATATAGCCAAAAAAGCTTTAGAAATGCCAGACAAGTTAGACAATGTTAAAGAATTACAAAAATTTTTAGGAATAGTCAATTATGCTAGAAATTTTATAAAAGATTTAGGAAAAATAGCAGGACCATTATATTCAAAGACTGGATCAAATGGTCAAAAACACTTTAATACTGAAGACATTAAATTAGTACAAAAAATAAAAGAAAAAATAGAAAGACTTACAACTAGTATAGAACATCAGAAACAAGTTTGTAAAATAAAAATCCCGTTAGGATAATAAATAAAGCTAGAGAGATAGATATCTTAAAAAATCTAGAATACTTAGACTTAAAAATATACCCAGAAAAGAAGTATAGAGCATTAACAGACCATAGTATTATAAAGTGTAATTTTAGTAACGGAGATCATATATTACATAGTGAAGATAAACAATTAAATACATTAGTAGATTTAGTCATAAATTTCAGTGAAAAAGTACAAGAAAATAATAAAGATATTACTAGAATATTAGAAGTAGTAGCTACATCTCAGACTAAGCAAAAGAAAACCTTTGAAAAAATATATCGTAGGATGGTTTTTAGAAAAATCTGTTTTAGTTATGAATCTTTATTACACTGTTCATCTCTTTCTCTTAATCTTGGTTCTTAATATCCGTCTTCTTTAACCACACCCCGGTTACCATGGCCAACATCGTCCTTTAATCATTTGGACATTAAAACGGCCTTTCAAACACCTAGGAATTTACAGGTTAATCCATCGAGTTTATTAAGAAATTAAGAGAATAACCATATACTAAGAGTAATAGATTCATAACAACAGGTAAGTAATTACTCAAATATTATCAACATAATATTTTAATTCAACATAATATTGAACATAAAATAATATACATAGTAGGGAGATTAGTACAGAAAACGTAGATAAAACTTACATGTCTGAAGATGGAGAGAGGTTTCCCTTTCGGGGAACCCGAAAAACTACTTCACACTAAAATAAAATTACTGGAAAGATTAAAACTATTTTACAGGGAAGTTATATTACAAAGGATTTTATTGGGAAAAGGAGTTGGGGCATTTTGTGAAAGGGAAGAGGAATATGGAGTGGTTGGTGTGAGAGAATTTCTCGTTGATTTTTGCTGAGTGTTTCTTGGTGATTGTTCTTTCTTTCTTGATTGATGTTAATTTTCTGATGCCCTCCTTCTCTGCAAAACACTGCTATTTATAGGAGTCTGACGGACTTCAAATGCGGACTTCAAATTTGTGAAGAATCTTTTGAGTTCAGCCGGGTACTCTTAGGGCCCCATCGTCACATGAAAATTTTCAAAAGATACTTTATAATTTTGTCCGTTTGCTGAGCTGTCCCATTTCTAGATAAAACTACTACTTTATTACAGCTACTTTAATAAAATCTGGTCTTCTTTTTTCTGAACTGTCAACATTATTGCTCCAACGTGTCTTGAAAAATTACAAAGTCCAAAGTCAAAAGTCTTCTACCTCTATTATTGAGCTTGTCTCATCTCATTTTTCTAAAAGATGACTAATGTCCTTGTCTCTCTTTTCCATACCTTTGTCTTTAATTATTGATGCTTTTGTCATTTTTTTTTTTTTTTTTTTTTTAATGTCCTTGTTTCTCCTTTCTATGTCTTTGTCCTCATGATCCACCGAACTAAATCTTCCAAGTCATGACTTTCTTTCTACTTCACTTTGTCTTTTCCTTTCATGACTTTTTCTCTACTTCACCTTTGTCTTTTTCTTTCATCTTTTTCTGAACCATGTCTAACCATGTCTTTTCAAATCTTCTCTTTTTTTAACTGATCTAAGTGTCTAAATTGTGTAGGGCAATTGAGTCAAAACTCATGCCTGAATCTACATCATTTGGATCTTGCGAGTCTTGAAAATTAATATCTTCTCCTTCAAAATCTGAATGGACTGGTGACATCTCTTGTCTTGGAGATAATTCTGGACTAGGATCTTTGACTATATATTTATCTTTTTCTTTTGTCTGAAAAAATCTTTCTAGTGTCTCTTTTACTATATTTTCTATTTTTTCATTTTTCTTCTTTTTTGCAAGTGTGCTTTTCCTTGTAGAAGCCGCTCCTTGCGTAAGTGTCTTTGGTAGTCTCCGTCTGGTTTGGAGAGATGAACATCCCTCGTCTTCACTTTTTGGCAAAGTGACAGCCATTAACGGATTTGATAAGTCTTTACCGGCTACCGTTTGAACCGGACTAGCTGTATCTTTACCCGATACAGTGGGTCTAATTGCATTCATTGGGGAATGCACACCCGTCTCATCCATTTTTTTCTGAGATGGAGAACTCTGAGACTGCATCAATTCGAATTTTAATGCTTGTAGTCTTTGTTCTAATGTCTTCACCTGATCCAAGAGTTGCATTTTTTCTTGAACCAATGTCTCTTTTTGCTGGTTTAGTCTTTTGACTACATCAGTCATGGTAGAACAATGGTCGCAAAAGATTATTTTGTCTGTGTCTTTTTGTACATTGTACTGGGGGATTTTGTCTGGGTTTTGTCTGAGAGCTGGAGAAATATAATAATTTGGACCCAATGTCCCTCTAGCATAATCTAATGCTTCAGTAAAATTATTAAATCCCTTAAAAAGAGGTTTTCTTATGTCTTTAATAGAGTCTACAACTTCTATCCAAGTCTGAAAAATACCATTAGTTTTACCGTGAACTACAACATAAAATTTAAATTTTTTGTCTAAATTTCGGTCTGTAAAATATTGACAAAGTGCATTTATAGTGGCTACAAAATGTTTAGCTCCGTCTTTTTTATTACGCGAAATCCATAAATTATCCACTAAGCATCTTTGTTGTCTATCTATTACATATTCTGGTAATACTTTAAAAGTCCAATTTGATGGCTGATAGACTACTAAATTATTGGCTCCGAATTGTATTCTTTCTTCCATAGCATTTCTTTCTAATAAAGATGTAGGTCTAAAATGAAGGTTACCTAATACTGTCTGTCTGTATGTGTCTTGGGTTGAGGCTATGCCTTTCCCCTTGTCTGCTGTCTGAGAACTGGAAGGTCTCATGCTGTTCAAATAAAAAATTTAGTTAGCAGTAATATTTAATCTACTTAATTGATCTGCTAAATTATTATCTTTTCCTTTTATATGTTCAAATTTTAAATTATAAATTGAAATGGTATCTAAAAAATTTAGCCATCGTCTTCTACTACTATTTTTATCATTTATCTTTTGATAGAATTTAACTATAGCTTCACAGTCTGTTCTAACTAGTATTTCTGGTTTATTTAAAATATATAGTCTGAAACTATTTAATCCATATATTACGGCTAAGATTTCTGCATCTATACTACTCATATTTCCTTTTTCTTTATACTTACCACTTTGATAAGCACATATCTTTTCTTCATTTTTATTACTATACTTACTAGGTTTTGCTTTTAATACTGCTCCCCATCCTTCAAAACTACCGTCTGTTTCTATAATTAAATAGTCTGTTTCTAGTGGCATATTTAAATCTGGAATGTTTTTTATTTTTTCTTTTATTTTTTGTACTAATTTAATGTCTTCAGTATTAAAGTGTTTTTGACCATTTGATCCAGTCTTTGAATATAATGGTCCTGCTATTTTTCCTAAATCTTTTATAAAATTTCTAGCATAATTGACTATTCCTAAAAATTTTTGTAATTCTTTAACATTGTCTAACTTGTCTGGCATTTCTAAAGCTTTTTTGGCTATATGAGGTTGTAATTTTATCTTACCTTCTCCTAGTACTACTCCTAAAAAGTTTATATAATTTTTACATAATTCCATTTTCTTTTTACTAATTATTATCCCATTTTCTACAAATAATCTAAATACCGTTTGTAGGTGTCCTAAATGTTCTTTAATATCTTTACTAAATACTAATATATCATCTACATATACTAATACAAACCTTTTATATTCTCCAAATATACTATCCATTTTTCTTTGAAAAATTGGTGGAGCTGTCTTTAATCCAAATGGCATTACTAACCATTCGAAATGTCCTTCAGGACAGGTGAATGCAGTCCATTCTATACTATCTTCATGCATTCGTACCTGCCAATATCCTGATTTACAATCAAATTTGCTAAATATTTTCTTTCCTTGTATTCTATTTATTAGTTCTGTTTTGTCTGGTAACTTATATCCATCTGTTCTAGTGTTATCATTAAGTCTTTTATAATTTATTACCATTCTTGCTTTTCCTCTTACTATTTCACTATGATTTCTTACCATAAATGCTGCTGATCTATGTTTAGAAGTAGATCTCCGTATTACTCCTAAGTCCAATAGTTCTTTTATTTGTACTTTAAAATCTTCTACATCTTGATTTGTTGCTTCAATAGATGCTGTTTTAATTATATAGTCTGGATTTATTATATCTAATTTACATACAATCCTGTTATTTTTCCAGTGTCTTAATGGTTTTTCTCCAATAATTTCTATTTCATCTAGAATTTTTATTATATTATCTAGGTCCTTTTGATTTTTTATTATTCCTATTTTTTCTATTCCTGTTTTAAAATTATATAACTCTGTCTCTATATCTATTAAAGTATAATCTTTTTCTAGCAACTCCTCTTCTTCTAGAATTTCTTTTTCTTCTAAAGTTAAATTTTTTATTTCTTGTTTTTCTTTACAACATGTATTCTTTTCTTCACATTCTTTACAACAACTATCTTTTTTCTTTTGCAGGTCTGTGGTAGGGATCTTTTTATGACGAATCCTTGTTTCAGTCTTAAGAACTTGTACTGGTGTATGAGTAATATTTTTTAAGAAAATTACTCCATCTCTTGTAATCATACAGCTACCATTATTATGTAACATGAAGTCTAATCCTATGACAAAGTCTACATTTATATTAAGGTCTCTTACCCATATCTTATCCATTTTATAACTTGGTTTGTAAAACTCTGAACATGTATTTATAAAGCTAATGTAAGCTTTATGAACATAATGTCTATATATATTATGGGTTCCATCCATTTGCATGGCCGCAACTGGTTTTTCTAGAATTTTTATTAAATTAGGTGGAACTATTCTTTTATTTATTATGCACTTTGTGCACCCTGAATCTACTAATGCTAACGTTTCTATCTCATAATCATCTATTTTAATTCTTGCAAGTATTTTTATTGTTCCTAATTTTTTATCTTCATTACATACTAATGCTTCATGGTCTTCTATGCTCATTAATTCTGCTTGAGATTCTTCTGGTATTATTGTTAATGGTTTCATTATTGGTTGTATATTTGATAATCTTATTTCTTCGTCTTCACTATCTACTTCTCTTTGTTTTCCTCTTTCTAGGTTACATAATCTGGTTTCTAATTCATTTATTCTTGTTTCTAATGTTATTATTCTTAGACTAATAGTAGGGTCTTCAATTTTCTTATGAGTTGTTTCTTTATTTATTTTTGTTTTAAATTCTTTTTCTATACACATTGTACATCCTTCTATGTAACAATTTTTACATTTAACTCTTTTGTCTCTACTAGGATACCATTTACAAAAGAAACATGCATTACTATCCAATCCTTTATTTCGTTCAAACTCATGGTTACAGTCTTCGGCTATATTTGCTAAATTATCCATGGCTTCTAAGTCTAGATTTTCTAATCCTATTTCATTAATTAATTCGTCTGCTTCTGAGTCTGATGAGTCTGTTTTGATTTTTTCTTCAGTGTCTACACTTACTATAGAATATATGCTTTCTGTATCTGACATATACTCGTCTACATTTATTAATGTTTCTTGAAAATCTTCAATTAGCTGGGAATTTCTTGTCTTATTATTTATTCTTTTTGGACATGTATTTGCTAAGTGTTCTACACTTCCACAAGTGAAGCATTCTAATTTATTTCTATAATTTCTTTCTGTTCGGTACTTTCTTACATGCCTATTTCTGTCTAAATAAGGTTTTCTAGCTGATGATTTTCTAAGATAATATTTCTTTCTATTATATTGAGGATAATTTCTATTATACTGCGTTCGGTATTTTTTATGCTTTTTCTTTTTATAATTGTCTTTATCATAACTTTGTGTCGTGTAAACTACGCTTTTACAAAAGTTCATTTCATTTTCTTTTAACTGTTTTTGTATTTGTATATGAGTACATTTTTCTTGTAGTATATCCATTATATGTTGTATCCTATGTCCTATGGACCACGTTAAATTAGGATTCTGCATTACTCCGTCTCTCTTATTCCATCTATCTTCTATTTCTCTTCCTAAGGCTCCTGGTAGTTTATTAAATAACTTTTTACCTAATTCTTGATCAAATGCATTTCCACTAATAGTACAGTAGTAAAAATAATCGTTTAAAAATTTCTTAATATGAAACCAACTACTTATGCTTAGTTGTTCTAATTTTATTACTGCATTTCTTTGTAGTACTAATAATCCACTATTTGGATCTTCCCCTGTAATCAAAGTATGTATTTTATTAGTAAAATTATATGGGTTTGCTCCCATGGATACTAGGTGTTGAAATTCCATTGGAAAATTTTCTTTATAAGCTTCCCATAAAGCTTTGGCTGATTCTCCTAAAAATGTTTCTAAATATTTATACATTGTTTCTGCGTCTGTTTCGCTATATGTTTTTATATAGTCTGCTACTACTATTCCTTTCCAAAGATCTATCACTGAATTCCATCTTTGCGGGTCATGTGCTGCTATATTTAATATTTTACCTTTATTACCTCCTTCTTGAAGAATAATGGGTTCTTCTATAGGCATTCTTTTTCCTGATGGTTTAACATTATTTAAAGGTTCTCCTCCTGTTCTAAAAACTCTTCTTCTAGGTACATTTCCTGTGCTAGTATCTATAGTATATTGTTCTCCTGTTGTTCTTTGAAATGGACTAGAACTAGATGCACTAGATTCCATTAATTCTTTTTGGCTTATTATAGAGTCTATTTCTAGTTCGTCATCACTGTTTTGCATGTCTTCTAATATTTTATCAAAATAGTCTGATTTTCTTTGGTTTATCTGTTCTATTCTATATCCCCAATTATCAGTTCGGGCTTCACATAATTTAAAGTGACTTATGGTTTCTTCTATTGTTAATTCTCCTAACTTACATCCTTTACATTTAAAAAGCATATTTTTGTTTTCTTTTTGAAGTCTTTTTGCTTTTTCTATAGCTTCGTCTACCGCAAACTCGTCTTGTATTAATTCTATATTCATAAAAGTTGTGTCTGTAATTTCATTTTCGTCTAGAGTACTTTCTTCTTCTATGTCTTTTTGTGGCATATAATTATAATTAGTAAAACGTACAGATGTCTCTCCCTTAGAATTAGTGTACATTAGGTGGGATTCTGGCTGTAAAATCTTTTTCGTATTAAAATCCTCTAGATTCCATTCCATCCCTGCATATTCTTCAGGATTTATTTTTATAGGCTTTATTAGTCTTATTCCTTTATTTCCCATTATTTCTACTACATCTTCTACCTTAATTTTAAATTTTGTATTACTATTATTAGTCATTTTTCCTAGAAATCCTACGCATATTAATAAATTATTACCGTCACACATCTCTTCATATCCCTTGGTCTGTATTCCTATTTTTATGTGCTTTCCAAATTCTGCTAAATTCATTATAAAATCTGGGCTAATATAAAATATTCCTCCATTATTTGTCATGTCTACTTCCGTTAGTCCTATTATTGATTTTTTCATGTCTGACCATCTATCGTCATAAATTACTATTAAAACTTTAGTTCCTAAGTTCTTTCTAGTTAGTCCTTTTAATCCTACTACTATTAATCCCATATGCATTAAACTTCTTCTAGTATTTTTTATTTGTCTCACAGCTACTGGGTCTATTAAATTTATGGTAGTAATTTTATTTCCTATGGCTGATATTTGTTGTTCTCTATAATGTCTATATAATTGAGCTGTACTTGAAAACTGTCTTATATTATATAGAGTTTTTGGATTTAACAGTTTCAATTGGTTTTGTTGAAAAATTTGTATATCTCTATCTACGTCTATTACCTCACTTAACTGCTGATTATTTTCTTCTGGGGTTCTTCTATTTAAAATTCTTGATAAGAAATTATTACTTATTCTATTATCTGAAAAATTTACTCTTTGTCTTTCTTGTCTTTCTGATCCTCCTTCGTTTCTTTGTCTAGTTGAAAGAATGTCCATTTTTGTGGTTTTCTAAGTACTTTAACTTTATCTTTTTGAGGTGTTATTTCTACCTTTTTTAATTGGTCTATTAATTCGTCAACTTCTTTATTTTTAAACGTCTCTTTATCTTTTTCTCTTTGTTGTTCAGTTAACCACGAAATGCGTTCGTCTAATAATTCTAACCTTGGTACTATTTTTTCTATTTTCTTTATTATTTCTAATATTAATGAAATTGTAGTAGTATTTTGTTGTATTATTATTTGGTCCGATTTAGCGCTAGGTATATAATCTTTATAGTCTGCTGGTAAAGGTATAGATTTTTCTATTAATTTCGCGGCTTCTTCTTGAGCTAATGTTGATCTACTCATGAAAGAGTGATTTCTTTTAGTTCTGCTACTGTCTTTTTTAATTCTCTAATGTCACTAGTTAAAATTTCTATTTGTTGTGTTATTTTAGAGACTATGTGGGTTGTTTTTAGTTCTATTTCTTTTGGTTTTTCTATAATAACTTTAACTAACTTTTCTATTTCCGTTTTTGTAGGTAATTTTTCTAGATTAAATTTATTAACTAAAGTCTGAACTTTCTTTTCTAATTCTAATTCTTGTGTTTTTAAGTAATCTAGGTTTTGTTCTATTTTTTCAAAGGTTTTCTTTTGCTTAGTCTGAGATGTAGCTACTACTTCTAATATTCTAGTAATATCTTTATTATTTTCTTGTACTTTTTCACTGAAATTTATGACTAAATCTACTAATGTATTTAATTGTTTATCTTCACTATGTAATATATGATCTCCGTTACTAAAATTACACTTTATAATACTATGGTCTGTTAATGCTCTATACTTCTTTTCTGGGTATATTTTTAAGTCTAAGTATTCTAGATTTTTTAAGATATCTATCTCTCTAGCTTTATTTATTATCCTAACGGGATTTTTATTTTACAAACTTGTTTCTGATGTTCTATACTAGTTGTAAGTCTTTCTATATCTTCTCTTATACCGTGTAATTCCCAAGTTATAGCAGAGATTGTTTCTTCGTTAATCTGACTTTGTAAAAGTCTATTTTGTATTAGTGATGATAATGTTTCTGAATTTATTATCTCTAAATATGCACTTAAGGCTTTTTCTACTTGTAGATATTCTCGTCTTTTTTTTATATCTCTATATAAATACCAATGATTAATTTGTATTTGTCTAACAAAAGGTAGTGTTCTCATGCAATTAATATGGTCTAAATCGTTTTTGGTTTTTTGAGGTTTTTCTAGATTTTATATATCGTAGTAATTTATATTCTAATCCTGATATTATATCTATTAACTCTTGTAGTCTTAACTGATTTTCTTTGGTACTGCTTAATTTAATATATTCTGGATATAGTTTTTCTAACTCTTGTTTTACAGCTAAATAATTATCTTTCATTACCCAAAAAAAAAAGTAAAAACTAGTTTATATTTTTGTCTAAATATGGGTTTAAAATACAGATTTAGGTCCAAAAATCTTCTCGCTCTGATACCAAAAAGGAGATAGGGGGTTATATTTTTGTTTCAATAGATATATAAGTTTCAGTAGATATATTATTTTGATAGAAAGATAGCAATATTATGTGGTTTTTACTAATGTTTTAAACAATCCTACTCGGTACTTCCTCACTCCTTGAATCTTCTTATCATGTAGGTGTTTTTCTTATTTTCTGCCTATTCTCCCAATTTTTATAATTTTCGTTTTTTTTTTTTTTTTTTTTTTTTTTTTTTTTTTTTTTTTTTTTTTTTAGAAAAATCTGTTTTAGTTATGAATCTTTATTACACTGTTCATCTCTTTCTCTTAATCTTGGTTCTTAATATCCGTCTTCTTTAACCACACCCCGGTTACCATGGCCAACATCGTCCTTTAATCATTTGGACATTAAAACGGCCTTTCAAACACCTAGGAATTTACAGGTTAATCCATCGAGTTTATTAAGAAATTAAGAGAATAACCATATACTAAGAGTAATAGATTCATAACAACAGGTAAGTAATTACTCAAATATTATCAACATAATATTTTAATTCAACATAATATTGAACATAAAATAATATACATAGTAGGGAGATTAGTACAGAAAACGTAGATAAAACTTACATGTCTGAAGATGGAGAGAGGTTTCCCTTTCGGGGAACCCGAAAAACTACTTCACACTAAAATAAAATTACTGGAAAGATTAAAACTATTTTACAGGGAAGTTATATTACAAAGGATTTTATTGGGAAAAGGAGTTGGGGCATTTTGTGAAAGGGAAGAGGAATATGGAGTGGTTGGTGTGAGAGAATTTCTCGTTGATTTTTGCTGAGTGTTTCTTGGTGATTGTTCTTTCTTTCTTGATTGATGTTAATTTTCTGATGCCCTCCTTCTCTGCAAAACACTGCTATTTATAGGAGTCTGACGGACTTCAAATGCGGACTTCAAATTTGTGAAGAATCTTTTGAGTTCAGCCGGGTACTCTTAGGGCCCCATCGTCACATGAAAATTTTCAAAAGATACTTTATAATTTTGTCCGTTTGCTGAGCTGTCCCATTTCTAGATAAAACTACTACTTTATTACAGCTACTTTAATAAAATCTGGTCTTCTTTTTTCTGAACTGTCAACATTATTGCTCCAACGTGTCTTGAAAAATTACAAAGTCCAAAGTCAAAAGTCTTCTACCTCTATTATTGAGCTTGTCTCATCTCATTTTTCTAAAAGATGACTAATGTCCTTGTCTCTCTTTTCCATACCTTTGTCTTTAATTATTGATGCTTTTGTCATTTTTTTTTTTTTTTTTTTTTTTAATGTCCTTGTTTCTCCTTTCTATGTCTTTGTCCTCATGATCCACCGAACTAAATCTTCCAAGTCATGACTTTCTTTCTACTTCACTTTGTCTTTTCCTTTCATGACTTTTTCTCTACTTCACCTTTGTCTTTTTCTTTCATCTTTTTCTGAACCATGTCTAACCATGTCTTTTCAAATCTTCTCTTTTTTTAACTGATCTAAGTGTCTAAATTGTGTAGGGCAATTGAGTCAAAACTCATGCCTGAATCTACATCATTTGGATCTTGCGAGTCTTGAAAATTAATATCTTCTCCTTCAAAATCTGAATGGACTGGTGACATCTCTTGTCTTGGAGATAATTCTGGACTAGGATCTTTGACTATATATTTATCTTTTTCTTTTGTCTGAAAAAATCTTTCTAGTGTCTCTTTTACTATATTTTCTATTTTTTCATTTTTCTTCTTTTTTGCAAGTGTGCTTTTCCTTGTAGAAGCCGCTCCTTGCGTAAGTGTCTTTGGTAGTCTCCGTCTGGTTTGGAGAGATGAACATCCCTCGTCTTCACTTTTTGGCAAAGTGACAGCCATTAACGGATTTGATAAGTCTTTACCGGCTACCGTTTGAACCGGACTAGCTGTATCTTTACCCGATACAGTGGGTCTAATTGCATTCATTGGGGAATGCACACCCGTCTCATCCATTTTTTTCTGAGATGGAGAACTCTGAGACTGCATCAATTCGAATTTTAATGCTTGTAGTCTTTGTTCTAATGTCTTCACCTGATCCAAGAGTTGCATTTTTTCTTGAACCAATGTCTCTTTTTGCTGGTTTAGTCTTTTGACTACATCAGTCATGGTAGAACAATGGTCGCAAAAGATTATTTTGTCTGTGTCTTTTTGTACATTGTACTGGGGGATTTTGTCTGGGTTTTGTCTGAGAGCTGGAGAAATATAATAATTTGGACCCAATGTCCCTCTAGCATAATCTAATGCTTCAGTAAAATTATTAAATCCCTTAAAAAGAGGTTTTCTTATGTCTTTAATAGAGTCTACAACTTCTATCCAAGTCTGAAAAATACCATTAGTTTTACCGTGAACTACAACATAAAATTTAAATTTTTTGTCTAAATTTCGGTCTGTAAAATATTGACAAAGTGCATTTATAGTGGCTACAAAATGTTTAGCTCCGTCTTTTTTATTACGCGAAATCCATAAATTATCCACTAAGCATCTTTGTTGTCTATCTATTACATATTCTGGTAATACTTTAAAAGTCCAATTTGATGGCTGATAGACTACTAAATTATTGGCTCCGAATTGTATTCTTTCTTCCATAGCATTTCTTTCTAATAAAGATGTAGGTCTAAAATGAAGGTTACCTAATACTGTCTGTCTGTATGTGTCTTGGGTTGAGGCTATGCCTTTCCCCTTGTCTGCTGTCTGAGAACTGGAAGGTCTCATGCTGTTCAAATAAAAAATTTAGTTAGCAGTAATATTTAATCTACTTAATTGATCTGCTAAATTATTATCTTTTCCTTTTATATGTTCAAATTTTAAATTATAAATTGAAATGGTATCTAAAAAATTTAGCCATCGTCTTCTACTACTATTTTTATCATTTATCTTTTGATAGAATTTAACTATAGCTTCACAGTCTGTTCTAACTAGTATTTCTGGTTTATTTAAAATATATAGTCTGAAACTATTTAATCCATATATTACGGCTAAGATTTCTGCATCTATACTACTCATATTTCCTTTTTCTTTATACTTACCACTTTGATAAGCACATATCTTTTCTTCATTTTTATTACTATACTTACTAGGTTTTGCTTTTAATACTGCTCCCCATCCTTCAAAACTACCGTCTGTTTCTATAATTAAATAGTCTGTTTCTAGTGGCATATTTAAATCTGGAATGTTTTTTATTTTTTCTTTTATTTTTTGTACTAATTTAATGTCTTCAGTATTAAAGTGTTTTTGACCATTTGATCCAGTCTTTGAATATAATGGTCCTGCTATTTTTCCTAAATCTTTTATAAAATTTCTAGCATAATTGACTATTCCTAAAAATTTTTGTAATTCTTTAACATTGTCTAACTTGTCTGGCATTTCTAAAGCTTTTTTGGCTATATGAGGTTGTAATTTTATCTTACCTTCTCCTAGTACTACTCCTAAAAAGTTTATATAATTTTTACATAATTCCATTTTCTTTTTACTAATTATTATCCCATTTTCTACAAATAATCTAAATACCGTTTGTAGGTGTCCTAAATGTTCTTTAATATCTTTACTAAATACTAATATATCATCTACATATACTAATACAAACCTTTTATATTCTCCAAATATACTATCCATTTTTCTTTGAAAAATTGGTGGAGCTGTCTTTAATCCAAATGGCATTACTAACCATTCGAAATGTCCTTCAGGACAGGTGAATGCAGTCCATTCTATACTATCTTCATGCATTCGTACCTGCCAATATCCTGATTTACAATCAAATTTGCTAAATATTTTCTTTCCTTGTATTCTATTTATTAGTTCTGTTTTGTCTGGTAACTTATATCCATCTGTTCTAGTGTTATCATTAAGTCTTTTATAATTTATTACCATTCTTGCTTTTCCTCTTACTATTTCACTATGATTTCTTACCATAAATGCTGCTGATCTATGTTTAGAAGTAGATCTCCGTATTACTCCTAAGTCCAATAGTTCTTTTATTTGTACTTTAAAATCTTCTACATCTTGATTTGTTGCTTCAATAGATGCTGTTTTAATTATATAGTCTGGATTTATTATATCTAATTTACATACAATCCTGTTATTTTTCCAGTGTCTTAATGGTTTTTCTCCAATAATTTCTATTTCATCTAGAATTTTTATTATATTATCTAGGTCCTTTTGATTTTTTATTATTCCTATTTTTTCTATTCCTGTTTTAAAATTATATAACTCTGTCTCTATATCTATTAAAGTATAATCTTTTTCTAGCAACTCCTCTTCTTCTAGAATTTCTTTTTCTTCTAAAGTTAAAATTTTTTATTTCTTGTTTTTCTTTACAACATGTATTCTTTTCTTCACATTCTTTACAACAACTATCTTTTTTCTTTTGCAGGTCTGTGGTAGGGATCTTTTTATGACGAATCCTTGTTTCAGTCTTAAGAACTTGTACTGGTGTATGAGTAATATTTTTTAAGAAAATTACTCCATCTCTTGTAATCATACAGCTACCATTATTATGTAACATGAAGTCTAATCCTATGACAAAGTCTACATTTATATTAAGGTCTCTTACCCATATCTTTTTGGTATCAGAGCGAGAAGATTTTTGGACCTAAATCTGTATTTTAAACCCATATTTAGACAAAAATATAAACTAGTTTTTACTTTTTTTTTTTGGGTAATGAAAGATAATTATTTAGCTGTAAAACAAGAGTTAGAAAAACTATATCCAGAATATATTAAATTAAGCAGTACCAAAGAAAATCAGTTAAGACTACAAGAGTTAATAGATATAATATCAGGATTAGAATATAAATTACTACGATATATAAAATCTAGAAAAACCTCAAAAAACCAAAAACGATTTAGACCATATTAATTGCATGAGAACACTACCTTTTGTTAGACAAATACAAATTAATCATTGGTATTTATATAGAGATATAAAAAAAAGACGAGAATATCTACAAGTAGAAAAAGCCTTAAGTGCATATTTAGAGATAATAAATTCAGAAACATTATCATCACTAATACAAAATAGACTTTTACAAAGTCAGATTAACGAAGAAACAATCTCTGCTATAACTTGGGAATTACACGGTATAAGAGAAGATATAGAAAGACTTACAACTAGTATAGAACATCAGAAACAAGTTTGTAAAATAAAAATCCCGTTAGGATAATAAATAAAGCTAGAGAGATAGATATCTTAAAAAATCTAGAATACTTAGACTTAAAAATATACCCAGAAAAGAAGTATAGAGCATTAACAGACCATAGTATTATAAAGTGTAATTTTAGTAACGGAGATCATATATTACATAGTGAAGATAAACAATTAAATACATTAGTAGATTTAGTCATAAATTTCAGTGAAAAAGTACAAGAAAATAATAAAGATATTACTAGAATATTAGAAGTAGTAGCTACATCTCAGACTAAGCAAAAGAAAACCTTTGAAAAAATAGAACAAAACCTAGATTACTTAAAAACACAAGAATTAGAATTAGAAAAGAAAGTTCAGACTTTAGTTAATAAATTTAATCTAGAAAAATTACCTACAAAAACGGAAATAGAAAAGTTAGTTAAAGTTATTATAGAAAAACCAAAAGAAATAGAACTAAAAACAACCCACATAGTCTCTAAAATAACACAACAAATAGAAATTTTAACTAGTGACATTAGAGAATTAAAAAAGACAGTAGCAGAACTAAAAGAAATCACTCTTTCATGAGTAGATCAACATTAGCTCAAGAAGAAGCCGCGAAATTAATAGAAAAATCTATACCTTTACCAGCAGACTATAAAGATTATATACCTAGCGCTAAATCGGACCAAATAATAATACAACAAAATACTACTACAATTTCATTAATATTAGAAATAATAAAGAAAATAGAAAAAATAGTACCAAGGTTAGAATTATTAGACGAACGCATTTCGTGGTTAACTGAACAACAAAGAGAAAAAGATAAAGAGACGTTTAAAAATAAAGAAGTTGACGAATTAATAGACCAATTAAAAAAGGTAGAAATAACACCTCAAAAAGATAAAGTTAAAGTACTTAGAAAACCACAAAAATGGGCATTCTTTCAACTAGACAAAGAAACGAAGGAGGATCAGAAAGACAAGAAAGACAAAGAGTAAATTTTTCAGATAATAGAATAAGTAATAATTTCTTATCAAGAATTTTAAATAGAAGAACCCCAGAAGAAAATAATCAGCAGTTAAGTGAGGTAATAGACGTAGATAGAGATATACAAATTTTTCAACAAAACCAATTGAAACTGTTAAATCCAAAAACTCTATATAATATAAGACAGTTTTCAAGTACAGCTCAATTATATAGACATTATAGAGAACAACAAATATCAGCCATAGGAAATAAAATTACTACCATAAATTTAATAGACCCAGTAGCTGTGAGACAAATAAAAAATACTAGAAGAAGTTTAATGCATATGGGATTAATAGTAGTAGGATTAAAAGGACTAACTAGAAAGAACTTAGGAACTAAAGTTTTAATAGTAATTTATGACGATAGATGGTCAGACATGAAAAAATCAATAATAGGACTAACGGAAGTAGACATGACAAATAATGGAGGAATATTTTATATTAGCCCAGATTTTATAATGAATTTAGCAGAATTTGGAAAGCACATAAAAATAGGAATACAGACCAAGGGATATGAAGAGATGTGTGACGGTAATAATTTATTAATATGCGTAGGATTTCTAGGAAAAATGACTAATAATAGTAATACAAAATTTAAAATTAAGGTAGAAGATGTAGTAGAAATAATGGGAAATAAAGGAATAAGACTAATAAAGCCTATAAAAATAAATCCTGAAGAATATGCAGGGATGGAATGGAATCTAGAGGATTTTAATACGAAAAAGATTTTACAGCCAGAATCCCACCTAATGTACACTAATTCTAAGGGAGAGACATCTGTACGTTTTACTAATTATAATTATATGCCACAAAAAGACATAGAAGAAGAAAGTACTCTAGACGAAAATGAAATTACAGACACAACTTTTATGAATATAGAATTAATACAAGACGAGTTTGCGGTAGACGAAGCTATAGAAAAAGCAAAAAGACTTCAAAAAGAAAACAAAAATATGCTTTTTAAATGTAAAGGATGTAAGTTAGGAGAATTAACAATAGAAGAAACCATAAGTCACTTTAAATTATGTGAAGCCCGAACTGATAATTGGGGATATAGAATAGAACAGATAAACCAAAGAAAATCAGACTATTTTGATAAAATATTAGAAGACATGCAAAACAGTGATGACGAACTAGAAATAGACTCTATAATAAGCCAAAAAGAATTAATGGAATCTAGTGCATCTAGTTCTAGTCCATTTCAAAGAACAACAGGAGAACAATATACTATAGATACTAGCACAGGAAATGTACCTAGAAGAAGAGTTTTTAGAACAGGAGGAGAACCTTTAAATAATGTTAAACCATCAGGAAAAAGAATGCCTATAGAAGAACCCATTATTCTTCAAGAAGGAGGTAATAAAGGTAAAATATTAAATATAGCAGCACATGACCCGCAAAGATGGAATTCAGTGATAGATCTTTGGAAAGGAATAGTAGTAGCAGACTATATAAAAACATATAGCGAAACAGACGCAGAAACAATGTATAAATATTTAGAAACATTTTTAGGAGAATCAGCCAAAGCTTTATGGGAAGCTTATAAAGAAAATTTTCCAATGGAATTTCAACACCTAGTATCCATGGGAGCAAACCCATATAATTTTACTAATAAAATACATACTTTGATTACAGGGGAAGATCCAAATAGTGGATTATTAGTACTACAAAGAAATGCAGTAATAAAATTAGAACAACTAAGCATAAGTAGTTGGTTTCATATTAAGAAATTTTTAAACGATTATTTTACTACTGTACTATTAGTGGAAATGCATTTGATCAAGAATTAGGTAAAAAGTTATTTAATAAACTACCAGGAGCCTTAGGAAGAGAAATAGAAGATAGATGGAATAAGAGAGACGGAGTAATGCAGAATCCTAATTTAACGTGGTCCATAGGACATAGGATACAACATATAATGGATATACTACAAGAAAAATGTACTCATATACAAATACAAAAACAGTTAAAAGAAAATGAAATGAACTTTTGTAAAAGCGTAGTTTACACGACACAAAGTTATGATAAAGACAATTATAAAAAGAAAAAGCATAAAAAATACCGAACGCAGTATAATAGAAATTATCCTCAATATAATAGAAAGAAATATTATCTTAGAAAATCATCAGCTAGAAAACCTTATTTAGACAGAAATAGGCATGTAAGAAAGTACCGAACAGAAAGAAATTATAGAAATAAATTAGAATGCTTCACTTGTGGAAGTGTAGAACACTTAGCAAATACATGTCCAAAAAGAATAAATAATAAGACAAGAAATTCCCAGCTAATTGAAGATTTTCAAGAAACATTAATAAATGTAGACGAGTATATGTCAGATACAGAAAGCATATATTCTATAGTAAGTGTAGACACTGAAGAAAAAATCAAAACAGACTCATCAGACTCAGAAGCAGACGAATTAATTAATGAAATAGGATTAGAAAATCTAGACTTAGAAGCCATGGATAATTTAGCAAATATAGCCCGAAGACTGTAACCATGAGTTTGAACGAAATAAAGGATTGGATAGTAATGCATGTTTCTTTTGTAAATGGTATCCTAGTAGAGACAAAAGAGTTAAATGTAAAAATTGTTACATAGAAGGATGTACAATGTGTATAGAAAAAGAATTTAAAACAAAAATAAATAAAGAAACAACTCATAAGAAAATTGAAGGACCCTACTATTAGTCTAAGAATAATAACATTAGAAACAAGAATAAATGAATTAGAAACCAGATTATGTAA
>NW_026843399.1:829905-944908 GCF_019175385.1 Lycium barbarum
GCACCAACATCAACAACATCATCATCAATACAAAATATTCCATAAAACATACCACCAGTTGATCAGGTGGTAATGCGTAAATAACGCCCTCACCCTTTCCCCATACACCATATATATATATATATATATATATATATGTATATATACATATATATGTATATATACATAATATACGCGTATATAACGTCTTCTGGTCACGGGTCAATATGCATACATGTAATGAATGCAACGCATAATGTGAACTAACATAATCATGATACACAAACTCAGGACCCATGAACAGATAGGGACAATCATAAGAAGGGCACAGGAACATCAAATATTAAGTACTCCTAGTGCTTCTAAGAGTAGAGTAATATGGAAGCTCGTTTACTCGTTGTTCGCTCATGTCATTGGATCTGCCAAAAGAAAGAAAGCAAAGCCTTAACATACCTGGAAGATAATTTCTCGACTTCCCAACTTACTTCGGGTCTGGCAATCTACGTATAAAAGCAGTCGCGCTATTATTAGGCTTATTGTCATATATTTGTTTTAAGCCTTCAAATGAAATCCCTTTTAGAATCTGCCGAAATTCGGGCAGCATCTCCCTTGTTTATATCCCTAGCCCGAAATCGTAGTACCAACAAAACAACTGCTACAATAGCACAAACATCATCATCAATACCAAAATATTCCATAAAACATACCACCAGCTGATCAAGTGGTAATGCGTAAATAACGCCTCACCCTTTCCCCATACACCATATATATATATATATGTATATATACATAATATACGCGTATATAACGTCTTCTGGTCACGGGTCAATATGCATATATGTAAATGAATGCAACGCATAAATGTGAACTAACATAATCATGATACACAACTCAGGACCCATGAACAGAAGGGACAATCATAAGAAGGGCACAGGAACATCAAAGACTAAAGTACTCCTAGTGCTTCTAAGAGTAGAGTAATATGGAAGCTCATTTACTCGTTGTTCGCTCATGTCATTGGATCATGCCAAAAAGTAAGAAAGGCAAAGCCTTAACATACCTGGAAGATAATTTCTCGACTTCCCAACTTACTTCGGGTCTCGCAATCTACGTATAAAAGCAGTCGCACTATTATTAGGCTTATTGTCATATATTTGTTTTAAGCCTTCAAATGAAATCCCTTTTAGAATCTGCCGAAATTCGAGCAACATCTCCCTTGTTTATATCCCTAGCCCGAAATCGTAGTATCAACAAAACAACTGCTACAATAGCACCAACATCAACAACATCATCATCAATACCAAAATATTCCATAAAACATACCACCAGCTGATCAGGTGGTAATGCGTAAATAACGCCTCACCCTTTCCCCATACACCATATATATATATATATATATATATATATATATATATATATATATATATATATATATACATAATATACGCGTATATTACGTCTTCTGGTCACGGGTCAATATGCATATATGTAAATGAATGCAACGCATAAATGTGAACTAACATAATCATGATACACAACTCAGGACCCATGAACAGAAGGGACAATCATAAGAAGGGTACAGGAACATCAAAGACTAAAGTACTCCTAGTGTTTCTAAGAGTAGAGTAATATGGAAGCTCGTTTACTCGTTGTTCGCTCATATCATAGGATCATGCCAAAAAAAAAGAAAGGGAAAGCCTTAACATACCTAAAAGATAATTTCTCGACTTCCCAACTTACTTCTGGTCTCGCAATCTACATATAAAAGCAGTCGCACTAATATTATGCTTATTGTCATATACTTGTTTTAAGCCTTCAAATGAAATCCCTTTTAGAATTTGCCGAAATTCGGGCAGCATCTCCCTTGTTTATATCCCTAGCCCAAAATCGCAATACCAACAAAACAACTGCTATAATAGCACCAACATCAACAACATCATCATCAATACCAAAATATTCCATAAAACATACCACCAGCTGATCTGGTGCTAATGCGTAAATAACGCCTCACCCTTTCCCCATACCCCATATATATATATATATATATGTATATATACATATATATGTATATATACATAATATACGCGTATATAACGTCTTCTGGTCACGGGTCAATATGCATACATGTAAATGAATGCAACGCATAAATGTGAACTAACATAATCATGATACACAACTCAGGACCCATGAACAGAAGGGACAATCATAAGAAGGGCACAGGAACATCAAATATTAAGTACTCCTAGTGCTTCTAAGAGTAGAGTAATATGGAAGCTCGTTTACTCGTTGTTCGCTCATGTCATTGGATCATGCCAAAAAGAAAGAAAGGCATAGCCTTAACATACCTGGAAGATAATTTCTCGACTTCCCAACTTACTTCGGGTCTCGCAATCTACGTATAAAAGGAGTCGCACTATTATTAGGCTTATTGTCATATATTTGTTTTAAGCCTTCAAATGAAATCCCTTTTAGAATCTGCCGAAATTCGGGCAGCATCTCCCTTTTTTATATCCCTAGCCCGAAATCACAATACCAACAAAACAACAACTACAATAGCACCAACATCATCATCAATACCAAAATATTCCATAAAACATACCACCAGCTGATCAGGTGGTAATGCGTAAATAACGCCTCACCCTTTCCCCATACACCTTATATATATATACATAATATACGCGTATATTACGTCTTCTGGTCACGGGTCAATATGCATATATGTAAATGAATGCAACGCATAAATGTGAACTAACATAATCATGATACACAACTCAGGACCCATGAACAGAAGGGACAATCATAAGAAGGGTACAGGAACATCAAAGACTAAAGTACTCCTAGTGTTTCTAAGAGTAGAGTAATATGAAAACTCGTTTACTCGTTGTTCGCTCATATCATAGGATCATGCCAAAAAGAAAGAAAGAAAGGGAAAGCCTTAACATACCTAAAAGATAATTTCTCCACTTCCCAACTTACTTCTGGTCTCGCAATCTACATATAAAAGCAGTCGCACTATTATTATGCTTATTGTCATATACTTGTTTTAAGCCTTCAAATGAAATCCCTTTTAGAATTTGCCGAAATTCGGGCAGCATCTCCCTTGTTTATATCCCTAACCCGAAATCGCAATACCAACAAAAAAACTGCTATAATAGCACCAACATCAACAACATCATCATCAATACCAAAATATTCCATAAAACATACCACCAGCTGATCAAGTGGTAATGCGTAAATAACGCCTCACCCTTTCCCCATACACCATATATATATATATATATATGTATATATACATAATATACGCGTATATAACGTCTTCTGGTCACGGGTCAATATGCATATATGTAAATGAATGCAACGCATAAATGTGAACTAACATAATCATGATACACAACTCGGGACCCATGAACAGAAGGGACAATCATAAGAAGGGTACAGGAACATCAAAGACAAAAGTACTCCTAGTGCTTCTAAGAGTAGAGTAATATGGAAGCTCGTTTAGTCGTTGTTCGCTCATGTCATTGGATCATGCCAAAAAGAAAGAAAGGCAAAGCCTTAACATACCAGGAAGATAATTTCTCGACTTCCCAACTTACTTCAGGTCTCGCAATCTACGCATAAAAGCAGTCGCACTATTATTAGGCTTATTGTCATATATTAGTTTTAAGCCTTCAAATGAAATCCCTTTTAGAATCTGCCGAAATTCGGGCAGCATCTCCCTTGTTTATATCCCTAGCCCGAAATCGCAATACCAACAAAACAACTGCTACAATAGCACCAACATCAACAACATCAATATCAATACAAAAATATTCCATAAAACATACCACCAGCTGATCAGGTGGTAATGCGTAAATAACGCCTCACCCTTTCCCCATACACCATATATATATATATATGTATATATACATATATATGTATATATACATAATATACGCGTATATAACGTCTTCTGATCACGGGTAAAAATGCATATATGTAAATGAATGCAACCCATAAATGTGAACTAACATAATCATGATACACAACTCAGGACCCATGAACAGAAGGGACAATCATAAGAAGGGCACAGGAACATCAAAGACTAAAGTACTCCTAGTGCTTCTAAGAGTAGAGTAATATGGAAGCTCGTTTACTCGTTGTTCGCTCATGTCATTGGATCAAGCCAAAAAGAAAGAAAGGCAAAGCCTTAACATACCTGGAAGATAATTTCTCGACTTCCCAACTTACTTCGGGTCTCGCAATCTACGTATAAAAGGAGTCGCACTATTATTAGGCTTATTGTCATATATTTGTTTTAAGCCTTCAAATGAAATCCCTTTTAGAATCTGCCGAAATTCGGGCAGCATCTCCCTTGTTTATATCCCTAGCCCGAAATCACAATACCAACAGAACAACAACTACAATAGCACCAACATTAACACCATCATCATCAATACAAAAATATTCCATAAAACATACCACCAGCTGATCTGGTGGTAATGCGTAAATAACGCCTCACCCTTTCCCCATACCCCATATATATATATATATATATATGTATATATACATATATATGTATATATACATAATATACGCGTATATAACGTCTTCTGGTCACGGGTCAATATGCATATATGTAAATGAATGCAACGCATAAATGTGAACTAACATAATCATGATACACAACTCAGGACCCATGAACAGAAGGGACAATCATAAGAAGGGTACAGGAACATCAAAGACTAAAGTACTCCTAGTGTTTCTAAGAGTAGAGTAATATGGAAGCTCGTTTATTCGTTGTTCGCTCATGTGATTGGATCATGCCAAAAAGAAAAAAAGGGAAAGCCTTAACATACCTGGAAGATAATTTCTCGACTTCCCAACTAACTTTAGGTCTCGCAATCTACGTACAAAAGCAGTCGCACTATTATTAGGCTTATTGTCATATATTTGTTTTAAGCCTTCAAATAAAATCCCTTTTAGAATCTGCCGAAATTTGGGCAGCATCTCCCTTTTTTATATCCCTAGCCCGAAATCACAATACCAACAAAACAACAACTACAATAGCACCAACATTAACACCATCATCATGAATACAAAAATATTCCATAAAACATACCACCAGCTGATCTGGTGGTAATGCGTAAATAACGCCTCACCCTTTCCCCATACCCCATATATATATATATATATATGTATATATACATAATATACGCGTATATAACGTCTTCTGGTCACGGGTTAATATGCATATATGTAAATGAATGCAACGCATAAATGTGAACCAACATAATCATGATACACAACTCAGGACCCATGAACAGAAGGGACAATCATAAGAAGGGTACAGGAACATCAAAGACTAAAGTACTCCTAGTGTTTCTAAGAGTAGAGTAATATGGAAGCTCGTTTACTCGTTGTTCGCTCATATCATAGGATCATGCCAAAAATAAAGAAAGGGAAAGCCTTAACATACCTAAAAGATAATTTCTCGACTTCCCAACTTACTTCTGGTCTCGCAATCTACATATAAAAGCAGTCGCACTATTATTAGGCTTATTGTCATATACTTGTTTTAAGCCTTCAAATGAAATCCCTTTTAGAATCTGCCGAAATTCGGGCAGCATCTCCCTTGTTTATATCCCTAGCCCGAAATCGTAGTATCAACAAAAAAACTGCTACAATAGCACCAACATCAACAACATCATCATCAATACCAAAATATTCCATAAAACATACCACCAGCTGATCAGGTGGTAATGCGTAAATAACGCCTCACCCTTTCCCCATACACCATATATATATATACATAATATACGCGTATATTACGTCTTCTGGTCACGGGTCAATATGCATATATGTAAATGAATGCAACGCATAAATGTGAACTAACATAATCATGATACACAACTCAGGACCCATGAACAGAAGGGACAATCATAAGAAGGGTACAGGAACATCAAAGACTAAAGTACTCCTAGTGTTTCTAAGAGTAGAGTAATATGGAAGCTCGTTTACTCGTTGTTCGCTCATATCATAGGATCATGCCAAAAAGAAAGAAAGGGAAAGCCTTAACATACCTAAAAGATAATTTCTCGACTTCCCAACTTACTTCTGGTCTCGCAATCTACATATAAAAGCAGTCGCACTAATATTATGCTTATTGTCATATACTTGTTTTAAGCCTTCAAATGAAATCCCTTTTAGAATTTGCCGAAATTCGGGCAGCATCTCCCTTGTTTATATCCCTAGCCCAAAATCGCAATACCAACAAAACAACTGCTATAATAGCACCAACATCAACAACATCATCATCAATACCAAAATATTCCATAAAACATACCACCAGTTGATCAGGTGGTAATGCGTAAATAACGCCTCACCCTTTCCCCATACACCATATATATATATATATATATATATGTATATATACATATATATGTATATATACATAATATACGCGTATATAACGTCTTCTGGTCACGGGTCAATATGGATACATGTAAATGAATGCAACGCATAAATGTGAACTAACTTAATCATGATACACAACTCAGGACCCATGAACAGAAGGGACAATCATAAGAAGGGCACAGGAACATCAAATATTAAGTACTCCTAGTGCTTCTAAGAGTAGAGTAATATGGAAGCTCGTTTACTCGTTGTTCGCTCATGTCATTGGATCATGCCAAAAAGAAAGAAAGGCAAAGCCTTAACATACCTGGAAGATAATTTCTCGACTTCCCAACTTACTTCGGGTCTCGCAATCTACGTATAAAAGCAGTCGCACTATTATTAGGCTTATTGTCATATATTTGTTTTAAGCCTTCAAATGAAATCCCTTTTAGAATCTGCCGAAATTCGGGCAGCATCTCCCTTGTTTATATCCCTAGCCCGAAATCGTAGTACCAACAAAACAACTGCTACAATAGCACCAACATCATCATCAATACCAAAATATTCCATAAAACATACCACCAGCTGATCAGGTGGTAATGGGTAAATAACGCCTCACCCTTTCCCCATACACCATATATATATATATATATATATATATATATATATACATAATATACGCGTATATTACGTCTTCTGGTCACGGGTCAATATGCATATATGTAAATGAATGCAACGCATAAATGTGAACTAACATAATCATGATACACAACTCAGGACCCATGAACAGAAGGGACAATCATAAGAAGGGTACAGGAACATCAAAGACTAAAGTACTCCTAGTGTTTCTAAGAGTAGAGTAATATGGAAGCTCGTTTACTCGTTGTTCGCTCATATCATAGGATCATGCCAAAAAGAAAGAAAGAAAGGGAAAGCCTTAACATACCTAAAAGATAATTTCTCGACTTCCCAACTTACTTCTGGTCTCGCAATCTACATATAAAAGCAGTCGCACTATTATTATGCTTATTGTCATATACTTGTTTTAAGCCTTCAAATGAAATCCCTTTTAGAATTTGCCGAAATTCGGGCAGCATCTCCCTTGTTTATATCCCTAACCCGAAATCGCAATACCAACAAAACAACTGCTATAATAGCACCAACATCAACAACATCATCATCAATACCAAAATATTCCATAAAACATACCACCAGCTGATCAAGTGGTAATGCGTAAATAACGCCTCACCCTTTCCCCATACACCACATATATATATATATGTATATATACATAATATACGCGTATATAACGTCTTCTGGTCACGGGTCAATATGCATAAATGTAAATGAATGCAACGCATAAATGTGAACTAACATAATCATGATACACAACTCAGGACCCATGAACAGAAGGGACAATCATAAGAAGGGCACAGGAACATCAAAGACTAAAGTACTCCTAGTGCTTCTAAGAGTAGAGTAATATGGAAGCTCATTTACTCGTTGTTCGCTCATGTCATTGGATCATGCCAAAAAGAAAGAAAGGCAAAGCCTTAACATACCTGGAAGATAATTTCTCGACTTCCCAACTTACTTCGGGTCTCGCAATCTACGTATAAAAGCAGTCGCACTATTATTAGGCTTATTGTCATATATTTGTTTTAAGCCTTCAAATGAAATCCCTTTTAGAATCTGCCGAAATTCGAGCAACATCTCCCTTGTTTATATCCCTAGCCCGAAATCGTAGTATCAACAAAACAACTGCTACAATAGCACCAACATCAACAACATCATCATCAATACCAAAATATTTCATAAAACATACCACCAGCAGATCAGGTGGTAATGCGTAAATAACGCCTCACCCTTTCCCCATACACCATATATATATATATATATATATATATATATACATAATATACGCGTATATTACGTCTTCTGGTCACGGGTCAATATGCATATATGTAAATGAATGCAACGCATAAATGTGAACTAACATAATCATGATACACAACTCAGGACCCATGAACAGAAGGGACAATCATAAGAAGGGTACAAGAACATCAAAGACTAAAGTACTCCTAGTGTTTCTAAGAGTAGAGTAATATGGAAGCTCGTTTACTCGTTGTTCGCTCATATCATAGGATCATGCCAAAAAGAAAGAAAGGGAAAGCCTTAACATACCTAAAAGATAATTTCTCGACTTCCCAACTTACTTCTGGTCTCGCAATCTACATATAAAAGCAGTCGCACTAATATTATGCTTATTGTCATATACTTGTTTTAAGCCTTCAAATGAAATCCCTTTTAGAATTTGCCGAAATTCGGGCAGCATCTCCCTTGTTTATATCCCTAGCCCAAAATCGCAATACCAACAAAACAACTGCTACAATAGCACCAACATCAACAACATCATCATCAATACCAAAATATTCCATAAAACATACCACCAGCTGATCAGGTGGTAATGCGTAAATAACGCCTCACCCTTTCCCCATACACCATATATATATATATATATATATATATATATATATATATATATATATATATATATATATATATGTATATATACATATATATGTATATATACATAATATACGCGTATATAACGTCTTCTGGTCACGGGTCAATATGCATACATGTAAATGAATGCAACGCATAAATGTGAACTAACATAATCATGATACACAACTCAGGACCCATGAACAGAAGGGACAATCATAAGAAGGGCACAGGAACATCAAATATTAAGTACTCCTAGTGCTTCTAAGAGTAGAGTAATATGGAAGCTCGTTTACTCGTTGTTCGCTCATGTCATTGGATCATGCCAAAAAGAAAGAAAGGCAAAGCCTTAACATACCTGGAAGATAATTTCTCGACTTCCCAACTTACTTCGGGTCTCGCAATCTACGTATAAAAGCAGTCGCACTATTATTAGGCTTATTGTCATATATTTGTTTTAAGCCTTCAAATGAAATCCCTTTTAGAATCTGCCGAAATTCGGGCAGCATCTCCCTTTTTTATATCCCTAGCCCGAAATCACAATACCAACAAAACAACAACTACAATAGCACCAACATCATCATCAATACCAAAATATTCCATAAAACATACCACCAGCTGATCAGGTGGTAATGCGTAAATAACGCCTCACCCTTTCCCCATACACCATATATATATATACATAATATACGCGTATATTACGTCTTCTGGTCACGGGTCAATATGCATATATGTAAATGAATGCAACGCATAAATGTGAACTAACATAATCATGATACACAACTCAGGACCCATGAACAGAAGGGACAATCATAAGAAGGGTACAGGAACATCAAAGACTAAAGTACTCCTAGTGTTTCTAAGAGTAGAGTAATATGAAAGCTCGTTTACTCGTTGTTCGCTCATATCATAGGATCAGGCCAAAAAGAAAGAAAGAAAGGGAAAGCCTTAACATACCTAAAAGATAATTTCTCCACTTCCCAACTTACTTCTAGTCTCGCAATCTACATATAAAAGCAGTCGCACTATTATTATGCTTATTGTCATATACTTGTTTTAAGCCTTCAAATGAAATCCCTTTTAGAATTTGCCGAAATTCGGGCAGCATCTCCCTTGTTTATATCCCTAACCCGAAATCGCAATACCAACAAAACAACTGCTATAATAGCACCAACATCAACAACATCATCATCAATACAAAAATATTCCATAAAACATACCACCAGCTGATCAAGTGGTAATGCGTAAATAACGCCTCACCCTTTCCCCATACACCATATATATATATATATATGTATATATACATAATATACGCGTATATAACGTCTTCTGGTCACGGGTCAATATGCATATATGTAAATGAATGCAACGCATAAATGTGAACTAACATAATCATGATACACAACTCAGGACCCATGAACAGAAGGGACAATCATAAGAAGGGTACAGGAACATCAAAGACTAAAGTACTCCTAGTGCTTCTAAGAGTAGAGTAATATGGAAGCTCGTTTAGTCGCTGTTCGCTCATGTCATTGGATCATGCCAAAAAGAAAGAAAGGCAAAGCCTTAACATAACTGGAAGATAATTTCTCGACTTCCCAACTTACTTCGGGTCTCGCAATCTACGTATAAAAGCAGTCGCACTATTATTAGGCTTATTGTCATATATTAGTTTTAAGCCTTCAAATGAAATCCCTTTTAGAATCTGCCGAAATTCGGGCAGCATCTCCCTTGTTTATATCCCTAGCCCGAAATCGTAATACCAACAAAACAACTGCTACAATAGCACCAACATCAACAACATCATCATCAATACCAAAATATTCCATAAAACATACCACCAGCTGATCAGGTGGTAATGCGTAAATAACGCCTCACCCTTTCCCCATACACCATATATATATATATATATATATATATATATATACATATATATGTATATATACATAATATACGCGTATATAACGTCTTCTGGTCACGGGTCAATATGCATACATGTAAATGAATGCAACGCATAAATGTGAACTAACATAATCATGATACACAACTCAGGACCCATGAACAGAAGGGACAATCATAAGAAGGGCACAGGAACATCAAATATTAAGTACTCCTAGTGCTTCTAAGAGTAGAGTAATATGGAAGCTCGTTTACTCGTTGTTCGCTCATGTCATTGGATCATGCCAAAAAGAAAGAAAGGCAAAGCCTTAACATACCTGGAAGATAATTTCTCGACTTCCCAACTTACTTCGGGTCTCGCAATCTACGTATAAAAGCAGTCGCACTATTATTAGGCTTATTGTCATATATTTGTTTTAAGCCTTCAAATGAAATCCCTTTTAGAATCTGCCGAAATTCGGGCAGCATCTCCCTTTTTTATATCCCTAGCCCGAAATCACAATACCAACAAAACAACAACTACAATAGCACCAACATCATCATCAATACCAAAATATTCCATAAAACATACCACCAGCTGATCAGGTGGTAATGCGTAAATAACGCCTCACCCTTTCCCCATACACCATATATATATATACATAATATACGCGTATATTACGTCTTCTGGTCACGGGTCAATATGCATATATGTAAATGAATGCAACGCATAAATGTGAACTAACATAATCATGATACACAACTCAGGACCCATGAACAGAAGGGACAATCATAAGAAGGGTACAGGAACATCAAAGACTAAAGTACTCCTAGTGTTTCTAAGAGTAGAGTAATATGAAAGCTCGTTTACTCGTTGTTCGCTCATATCATAGGATCAGGCCAAAAAGAAAGAAAGAAAGGGAAAGCCTTAACATACCTAAAAGATAATTTCTCCACTTCCCAACTTACTTCTAGTCTCGCAATCTACATATAAAAGCAGTCGCACTATTATTATGCTTATTGTCATATACTTGTTTTAAGCCTTCAAATGAAATCCCTTTTAGAATTTGCCGAAATTCGGGCAGCATCTCCCTTGTTTATATCCCTAACCCGAAATCGCAATACCAACAAAACAACTGCTATAATAGCACCAACATCAACAACATCATCATCAATACAAAAATATTCCATAAAACATACCACCAGCTGATCAAGTGGTAATGCGTAAATAACGCCTCACCCTTTCCCCATACACCATATATATATATATATATATGTATATATACATAATATACGCGTATATAACGTCTTCTGGTCACGGGTCAATATGCATATATGTAAATGAATGCAACGCATAAATGTGAACTAACATAATCATGATACACAACTCAGGACCCATGAACAGAAGGGACAATCATAAGAAGGGTACAGGAACATCAAAGACTAAAGTACTCCTAGTGCTTCTAAGAGTAGAGTAATATGGAAGCTCGTTTAGTCGCTGTTCGCTCATGTCATTGGATCATGCCAAAAAGAAAGAAAGGCAAAGCCTTAACATAACTGGAAGATAATTTCTCGACTTCCCAACTTACTTCGGGTCTCGCAATCTACGTATAAAAGCAGTCGCACTATTATTAGGCTTATTGTCATATATTAGTTTTAAGCCTTCAAACGAAATCCCTTTTAGAATCTGCCGAAATTCGGGCAGCATCTCCCTTGTTTATATCCCTAGCCCGTAATCGCAATACCAACAAAACAACTGCTACAATAGCACCAACATCAACAACATCATCATCAATACAAAAATATTCCATAAAACATACCACCCGCTGATCAGGTGGTAATGCGTAAATAACGCCTCACCCTTTCCCCATACACCATATATATATTTATATATGTATATATACATATATATGTATATATACATAATATACGCGTATATAACGTCTTCTGGTCACGGGTCAATATGCATGCATGTAAATGAATGCAACGCATAAATGTGAACTAACATAATCATGATACACAACTCAGGACCCATGAACAGAAGGGACAATCATAAGAAGGGCACAGGAACATCAAAGATTAAGTACTCCTAGTGCTTCTAAGAGTAGAGTAATATGGAAGCTCGTTTACTCATTGTTCGCTCATGTCATTGGATCATGCCAAAAAGAAAGAAAGGCAAAGCCTTAAGATACCTGGAAGATAATTTCTCGACTTCCCAACTTACTTCGGGTCTCGCTATCTACGTATAAAACCAGTCGCACGATTATTAGGCTTATTGTCATATATTTGTTTTAAGCCTTCAAATGAAATCCCTTTTAGAATCTGCCGAAATTTGGGCAGCATCTCCCTGGTTTATATCCCTAGCCCGAAATCGTAGTACCAACAAAACAACTGCTACAATAGCACCAACATCAACAACATCATCATCAATACCAAAATATTCCATAAAACATACCACCAGCTGATCAGGTGGTAATGCGTAAATAACGCCTCACCCTTTCCCCGTACACCATATATATATATATATATATATCTATATATATATATATATACATAATATACGCGTATATTATGTCTTCTGGTCACGGGTCAATATGCATATATGTAAATGAATGCAACGCATAAATGTGAACTAACAGAATAATGATACACAACTCAGGACCCATGAACAGAAGGGACAATCATAAGAAGGGTACAGGAACATCAAAGACTAAAGTACTCCTAGTGTTTCTAAGAGTAGAGTAATATGGAAGCTCGTTTACTCGTTGTTCGCTCATATCATAGGATCATGCCAAAAAGAAAGAAAGAAAGAAAGGGAAAGCCTTAACATACCTAAAAGATAATTTCTCGACTTCCCAACTTACTTCTGGTCTCGCAATCTACATATAAAAGCAGTCGCACTATTATTATGCCTATTGTCATATACTTGTTTTAAGCCTTCAAATGAAATCCCTTTTAGAATTTGCCGAAATTCGGGCAGCATCTCCCTTGTTTATATCCCTAGCCCGAAATCGCAATAACAACAAAACAACTGCTATAATAGCACCAACATCAACAACATCATCATCAATACCAAAATATTCCATAAAACATACCACCAGCTGATCAAGTGGTAATGCGTAAATAACGCCTCACCCTTTCCCCATACACCATATATATATATATATATATATATATATGTATGTATATATACATATATATGTATATATACATAATATACGCGTATATAACGTCTTCTGGTCACGGGGCAATATGCATACATGTAAATGAATGCAACGCATAAATGTGAACTAACATAATCATGATACACAACTCAGGACCCATGAACAGAAGGGACAATCATAAGAAGGGCACAGGAACATCAAAGACTAAAGTACTCCTAGTGCTTCTAAGAGTAGAGTAATATGGAAGCTCGTTTACTCGTTGTTCGCTCATGTCATTGGATCATGCCAAAAAGAAAGAAAGGGAAAGCCTTAACATACCTGGAAGATAATTTATCGACTTCCCAACTTACTTCGGGTCTCGCAATCTACGTATAAAAAGAGTCGCACTATTATTAGGCTTATTTTCATATATTAGTTTTAAGCCTTCAAATGAAATCCCTTTTAGAATCTGCCGAAATTCGGGCAGCATCTCCTTTGTTTATATCCCTAACCCGAAATCGCAATACCAACAAAACAACTGCTACAATAGCACCAACATCAACAACATCATCATCAATACAAAAATATTCCATAAAACATACCACCAGCTGATCAGGTGGTAATGCGTAAATAACGCCTCACCCTTTCCCCATACACCATATATATATATATATATGTATATATACATATATATGGATATGTACATAATATACGCATATATAACGTCTTCTGGTCACGGGTCAATATGCATACATGTAAATGAATGCAACGCATAAATGTGAACTAACATAATCATGATACACAACTCAGGACGCATGAACAGAAGGGACAATCATAAGAAGGGCACAGGAACATCAAAGACTAAAGTACTCCTAGTGCTTCTAAGAGTAGAGTAATATGGAAGCTCGTTTACTCGTTGTTCGCTCATGTCATTGGATCATGCCAAAAAGAAAGAAAGGCAAAGCCTTAACATACCTGGAAGATAATTTCTCGACTTCCCAACTTACTTCGGGTCTCGCAATCTACGTATAAAAAGAGTCGCACTATTATTAGGCTTATTGTCATATATTTGTTTTAAGCCTTCAAATGAAATCCCTTTTAGAATCTGCCGAAATTCGGGCAGCATCTCCCTTGTTTATATCCCTAGCCCGAAATCGTAATACCAACAAAAAAACTGCAACAATAGCACCAACATCAACAACATCATCATCAATACCAAAATATTCCATAAAACATACCACCAGCTGATCAGGTGGTAATGCGTAAATAACGCCTCACCCTTTCCCCATACACCATATATATATATATAATATACATAATATACGCGTATATAACGCCTTCTGGTCACGGATCAATATGCATATATGTAAATGAATGCAACGCATAAATGTGAACTAACAGAATCATGATACACAACTCAGGACCCATGAACAGAAGGGACAATCATAAGAGGGGTACAGGGACATCAAAGACCAAAGTACTCCTAGTGCTTCTAATAGTAGAGTAATATGGAAGCTCGTTTAATCGTTGTTCGCTCATATCATAGGATCATGCCAAAAAGAAAGAAAGGGAAAGGCTTAACATACATGGAAGATATTTTCTCGACTTCCCAACTTACTTCAGGTCTCGCAATCTACATATAAAAGCAGTCGCACTATGATTAGGCTTATTGTCGAATATTTGTTTTAAGCCTTCAAATAAAATCCCTTTTAGAATCTGCCGAAATTTGGGCAGCATCTCCCTTTTTTATATCCCTAGCCCGAAATCGTAATACCAACAAAACAACTGCAACAATAGCACCAACATCAACAACATCATCATCAATAGAAAAATATTCCATAAAACATACCACCAGCTGATCAGGTGGTAATGCGTAAATAACGCCTCACCCTTTCCCCACACACCATATATATATATATATATATATATATATGTATATATACATATATATGTATATGTACATAATATACGCGTATATAACGTCTTCTGGTCACAGGTCAATATGCATACATGTAAATGAATGCAACGCATAAATGTGAACTAACATAATCATGATACACAACTCAGGACCCATGAACAAAAGGGACAATCATAAGAAGGGCACAGGAACATCAAAGACTAAAGTACTCCTAGTGCTTCTAAGAGTAGAGTAATATGGAAGCTCGTTTACTCGTTGTTCGCTCATGTCATTGGATCATGCCAAAAAGAAAGAAAGGCAAAGCCTTAACATACCTGGAAGATAATTTCTCGACTTCCCAACTTACTTCGGTTCTCGCAATCTACGTATAAAAGCAGTCGCACTATTATTAGGCTTATTGTCATATATTTGTTTTAAGCCTTCAAATGAAATCCCTTTAAGAATCTGCCGAAATTCGGGCAGCATCTCCCTTTTTTATATCCCTAGCCCGAATCGTAATACCAACAAAACAACTGCTACAATAGCACCAACATCAACAACATCATCATCAATACCAAAATATTCCATAAAACATACCACCAGCTGATCAGGTGGTAATGCGTAAATAACGCCTCACCCTTTCCCCATACACCATATATATATGTATATATACATATATATGTATATATACATAATATACGCGTATATTACGTCTTCTGGTCACCGGTCAATATGCATATATGCAAATGAATGCAACGCATAAATGTGAACTAACATAATCATGATACACAACTCAGGACCCATGAACAGAAGGGACAATCATAAGAAGGGCACAGGAACATCAAAGACTAAAGTACTCCTAGTGCTTCTAAGAGTAGAGTAATATGGAAGCTCGTTTACTCGTTGTTCGCTCATGTCATTGGATCATGCCAAAAAGAAAGAAAGCCAAAGCCTTAACATACCTGGAAGATAATTTCTCGACTTCCCAACTTACTTCGGGTCTCGCAATCTGCGTATAAAAGCAGTCGCACTATTATTAGGCTTATTGTCATATATTTGTTTTAAGCCTTCAAATGAAATCCCTTTTAGAATCTGCCGAAATTCGGGCAGCATCTCCCTTTTTTATATCCCTAGCCCGAAATCACAATACCAACAAAACAACAACTACAATAGCACCAACATTTACACCATCATCATCAATACAAAAATATTCCATAAAACATACCACCAGCTGATCTGGTGGTAATGCGTAAATAACGCCTCACCCTTTCCCCGTACCCCATATATATATATATATATATATGTACATATATATGTATATATAGATAATATACGCGTATATAACGTCTTCTGGTCACGGGTCAATATGCATATATGTAAATGAATGCAACGCATAAATGTGAACTAACATAATCATGATACACAACTCAGGACCCATGAACAGAAGGGACAATCATAAGAAGGGTACAGGAACATCAAAGACTAAAGTACTCCTAGTGTTTCTAAGAGTAGAGTAATATGGAAGCTCGTTTACTCGTTGTTCGCTCATATCACAGGATCATGCCAAAAAGAAAGAAAGAAATGGAAAGCCTTAACATACCTAAAAGATAATTTCTCGACTTCCCAACTTACTTCGGGTCTCGCAATCTACGTATAAAAGCAGTCGCACTATTATTAGGCTTATTGTCATATATTAGTTTTAAGCCTTCAAATGAAATCCCTTTTAGAATCTGCCGAAATTCGGGCAGCATCTCCCTTGTTTATATCCCTAGCCCGAAATCGTAATACCAACAAAACAACTGCTACAATAGCACCAACATCAACAACATCATCATGAATACCAAAATATTCCATAAAACATACCACCAGCTGATCAGGTGGTAATTCGTAAATAACGCCTCACCCTTTCCCCATACACCATATATATATATATATATATATATATATATATATATATATATATATATATATATATATATATATATATATATATATATATATATATATATATATATATATATGTATATATACATATATATGTATATATACATAATATACGCGTATATTACGTCTTCTGGTCACGGGTCAATATGCATATATGTAAATGAATGAAACGCATAAATGTGAACTAACATAATCATGATACACAACTCAGGACCCATGAACAGAAGGGACAATCATAAGAAGGTTACAGGAACATCAAAGACTAAAGTACTCCTAGTACTTCTAAGAGTAGAGTAATGTGGAAGCTCGTTTACTCGTTGTTCGCTCATGTCATTGGATCATGCCAAAAAGAAAGAAAGGCAAATCCTTAACATACCTGGAAGATAATTTCTCGACTTCCCAACTTACTTCAGGTCTCGCAATCTACGTATAAAAGCAGTCGCACTATTATTAGGCTTATTGTCATATATTAGTTTTAAGCCTTCAAATGAAATCCCTTTTAGAATCTGCCGAAATTCGGGCAGCATCTCCCTTGTTTATATCCCTAGCCCGAAATCGTAATACCAACAAAACAACTGCTACAATAGCACCAACATCAACAACATCATCATCAATACCAAAATATTCCATAAAACATACCACCAGCTGATCAGGTGGTAATGCGTAAATAACGCCTCACCCTTTTCCCATACACCATATATATATATATGTATATATATATAATATACGCGTATATTACGTCTTCTGGTCACGGGTCAATATGCATATATGTAAATGAATGCAACGCATAAATGTGAACTAACATAATCATGATACACAACTCAGGACCCATGAACAGAAGGGACAATCATAAGAAGGGTACAGGATCATCAAAGACTAAAGTACTCCTAGTGTTTCTAAGAGTAGAGTAATATGGAAGCTCGTTTACTCGTTGTTCGCTCATATCATATGATCATGCCAAAAAGAAAGAAAGAAAGAAAGGGAAAGCCTTAACATACCTAAAAGATAATTTCTCGACTTCCCAACTTACTTCGGGTCTCGCAATCTACGTATAAAAGCAGTCGCACTATTATTAGGCTTATTGACATATATTTTGTTATACCCCGCGTTTTATGCAATTGGATAATTCAAGACAATCGCGGGAAGACGACAAGCAAGGCTACATTTTATTGTGTTTGGCATTTGAGTTATTTATGAAGAGTCTAGAAGTGGAAATAATGAGAGAGGTCAAGAGCATAAGGGGAATCCACGACATGACTCGTGAAAATATGAAGGAAGTCGAAGGGCAAAATTGGAAGTTGGAAAAAAAAAATGTGTTTCATTAATTTCAAGAGCTAGCCCAAAATAAAGTTGGGCTTGAAATTTTAATCCAAAGAAGAGAGCCCAACCGGCCATGTTCATGGCCCAAAGCCCATGGGAAATTAAAATACATGGATAAATAAGATGGTTATCCTCATTTTCCTCCATAACTTAAGAAAGTTCAAGAAGAAACTTGAAGGAGAAAAACCAAGCTAGGTTTCGGCCATAGATAAATTTTCCAAGAAAAATTGATAAAATTCCCCTAAAAATCATTTCCTACCAAGCAAAGAGTGCTTAACAAGGTGGAGTAGTCTTTGGAGCAAGAAAGATTCAAGATCCTCCAAGTTTCCAAGAATTAAGCAAGTTGAGGAGTTGAAGAAGAAAGGTGAGTTTTTAATCTTGTTTTGTGTGTTATGAAGGTTTATATGTGTTGTTGTATGCCAAAATGGATGAAACTCATGAAGTAGAGGGAAATAGTATGTGGCCGTGTACCTCTACATAGGTATAGGAACCATGCTTCAATTAATTGGATTAGTTTTTGGTTATTATTTTGGGAATGTTATGTGAAAAGTGGAAGTTGAATGATTTTGGAGAGATTGTAGTTGTGTGTGCATGAGGTTGAAGCCGTGTGGTGTAGTGTGTGTGGTGACCGTGTGTGTGTGTTGTTGTTGTGTAGAGAAAGAGTGAATTAATGTTATTAGTAGCTTGATTGTTGGGTTGTGGATCCTTGTCGCTAACGAATGCTTAATAATTTTTGTGAAGTTGTTGCAATTAGAGACTTGTTTAGGAGTTATATGAATGGAATATGATGTCTCTTTGTATGTATGAATGACAATGACGTTAGTATGGGATTGTCGGAATGTATATTATAAGGTTGATATTGTACTCATTGAAGTTGTATGGCTTTGAAGAAAGTGGCAAATTGATATTATGTGCCTGAATTGGAATATGTGAAGCGCTAGTGTGATTGTCGAATTTTGTTAACCGTTTGGCCGGGTTTGAATTCCCGAGTGGTGTTTGATGAAAATTTGATGAAATTGAATGTCGAGGATGGTATATTTACAGAGGAAATGCTGCCGAAATTTCGGTAGCAAAGTCCTTCCTTAAGATTCTAACTCAAAGTGTACTAATGAAAGTTTTGGTAAACTTGACCAAATTGCAGATTTTGACGACCTTGTGACGCGAAATTGGAGTAGCTAAAGGAGCGGAAAAAGGTATGTAAGGCTTCACCCTTCTTTGTATGGCATGTCCTAGATATAATAAGTCGGGTACAAGCCTCGGGGACAACCCTAATCCCCGGAATCCGCACCTAAAGTTTTCAACTTTTCATTCAATGGAATTGAAGTAGAAAGTGCGTAAAATGATAGGAAGACCTCCTAGACCTCTATAACTTGCGTAAATGGGACCCGATCACCCTAGAACCCCCACAAGTAATGACATGACATGTAATACATGTAAATAGTACACGCTACCTCATCCGGCCCGAGGTGGGCCCGTTACTCCCGGACTTTCCTAAAAGTCTTAGTGGATGTACTTAAAGTGAATCCGAAGGGGACCTTTGATCCCGATCTTGTTACCAAATGGTAAGTACTATGATTCCCCTAACGAGGATGCCCCCAGGATGATAATAATGACCATGACGTTAGAAAAAAAAAAGGAACGCCTATGATACGTACTACCGGAACGACTCTATGACTAAGACGACTAAGCTAAGTATCTTACGCAAACATGAAAGTGTTAAATTAAATTTTGAAACTTATTTATATCTCCAAGCTACGACTTTATTTTCTAAAGGATTTCAAAGCCTGTGAAATTACATCGATGATGCCCCGATCCTATTTTACGTCTACTTTACTATTATTCTCCGTTGTTAGTCCTACCTTAAGATACTCGTTCTTCCAAGGTGAGACAAAACTATAATTAGCATTCCATAATTAAATCGGAGGTCACCGACCTTACGTCACTCCGATGGATATATGATTTTCCTTGGGCTCCCTCGTGTGCTTATATGATGTATAATTATATGAAACATGCATATGTATATAAGAAAGATATAAGTATATGAAGTACGTATATGTATATAAGATAAGTAAATGTATATAAGATATGTATATGTATACAAGCTATGTATATGAACCTGGGCTGGGGGAAAAGGATATATGGGGGAAAGGGAGGGAAATATGTTCACTACCACCTGATCAGCTGGTTTATCATCCCGGACGCGGGGTGCCCGGACGCGGGATATATGGGAGAGCCGATTTATATATATCTACATCGGCGCCATGTGGGTGAGCCGGCATTGTTCGGTGCTATGATATGACCTACCATGTCATGACCAGACATGATATGCTATGATACGCTATGACATGATATGCTATGATACGCTATGACATGAAATGCTATGATACACTAAGCTATGCTATGATAGGACAGACTATGCTATGACATGATAAGCTATGATATGATACGATAAGCCATACTATGACGCGATATGCTATGACACGCTATGCTATGACATGATGCGTTAGGATATCATACCCGTGACATGACCAGCTACGATATGATAGGATGCGATACACTACGATAGTGCAGGGCGTAACACGATAAAACGTAACATGATATAAACCCTAGTTCCTATGTCTGCAGAAAAGAAACGTTGTAAAAAGAGAAAGACAAGTCCATATGACAGCCGGCCCGAGAAGGGGCCTCGCTAAGTGCAGGTTATTTTCTTGCCGCATTATCGATCCTATGACTCCCTGATGTTGTTAATCATGCTCTATATTACTGCTTGTATTATTTTCCATGCCTTACATACTCGGTACATTATTCGTACTGACGTCCCTTCTTGTGGGCGCTGCGTTCATGCCACGCAGGTCAGCAGACAGGTGGACGCGATCTTTAGGAGCTTACCAGCAGTACCCCACAGTGCTCCAGTTGTTCCGGAGCTTTATCTCAGCGGTACTATTCTGTATATGTATATTCGGGCACGATAGTACTCGGCCCTTTCTATGTATAAGTATACTATGTCTAGAGGCTCGTAGACAGATATGTACAGTCAGTCGGGTACAGTAGTGTTATATCCCGTGTTTTCGTATAATTGGAAATCGTGAAATAATTACGACTTGTGTGTTATAAGGACATAATTTGATTTTAGTGAATATGACTATGTTGGTTATGGAATTATTATTGTTAAGACCCCGGGGAAGGCCGAGAATAAATTTGGAGTTTCGGAAATTAGTTTCGGGAATTACAAAACGGGACTTTTGTGAATTGGGCCAAGAATTAGGACACAAAATTGAGGCCCAAAGAATGGAGGGTGGCCGGCCACAACAATGGCCCAAACCCATTTCTTTAATGTCATGTGCTAGGCACATGACCAAGGATAAGGATATATATCAACTATCTCTTAGTATTATCAAGAACAAACAATAAAATTCAAGACCACTAACAAAAGAGGCTCTCGGCCGAACCTCATATTCCTCAACAAAATATTTTCTAGCCTTTTCTTTTGATCACAAAATCGTGTCCCTTTGGTAAGTATAGTAAGCACAAGACGCTCTCCGACGTGATACAATTTGTTTGGCACAAGAACTACGTTTGCGACAAGTCGGAAAATCAAGAAAAGGTAAGAATTTTGCCCCTCTAATGTTATAGAATTGATATGAATGTGTTAAGGATTGGAAATAGACGAGAATCCCGTAATTTTGATATAAATAGAAAGTCGTGGGTGTGTGTGTATAGTGTGTATTGGCCGTGAGCCATAGAGAGGAAATTGATGTGAATTGATCTTGGTTAAGTTGGTATAATGTGTTGTTGTGACCTTTATGTCGTAAAAGATTAATTGATAAATGGAATTGGCGTTGAAAAGTGATTTTGGATATTATCGGAAAGTGTATACCCTTGGTATCATTATGTATATCATTGTATATTTAGGGTGCTAGAGACTTTAGATATGAACTTATAATGATGTTAATGAATTCGGAATGAAACGACGTGAGTTAGAATGTTCGTCGTGAACTTTTGATTGTTTTGAAAAATTATGGAACATAATGGATTTTGGTGTAATTTCGTGTATGGTTTGAATTGTAATGAGAATGTGGTTGTATAAGTTTGAATGTGGAAATGAATACAATTATGTAGATGTAGAATTGGAGTTTTGAAAGTTTGAATGGAAGTTGCCAACTTAGATAACAAAGTGGAATTTTGAAGCTAGAATGGCTTGATTGTTGTCTGTGTTGTTTGTTGATGTGTGGGCTGTTGTTGTTGTGTATTTTGAGCCGAGCTACGCCTCGGGGATGTTAGATTTATAGGGGAAATGCTGCCGAAATTTCGGTAGGCAAATATGGAGTTAAAGGCATTTCTGAGCCTAAGAATCTCATTTGGTAACTTTGACCATTTGCAGATTTTTGACGAAACGGGACGAGACATTTGGAGGAGCTTACGACGTCTGTGAGGTATGTAAAGCCTCCCACTCCTTCATTTGGCATATCTTAGTGTGTCAGTCGAATATGAGACCTTCCGGAGCATTTCTGCTCCTCGAAACCCGATCCACAGAAAAGTCACTATTCATTCAATTCTATTGAAGCCTAAAGGCTCCAATTTGGCTAGTATGCCACCATTCGTCCGAAACCTATCGAAATGTGGTCGGGTGACCTAGAAATGATTATGTATGACCCTTGGCATATAAATGCTCAAAAAAAAAATATGCTCGCCACCTCATTTCGAATCGAGGTGGGTCCGCTACCCCAAAAATGCCCGATTTGCCCTTCGGGCCACCTTTGATAACAAAGATATAAATATTACTTCGGAGCTTTGGAACATCTTCCTGCGGGGTAGATTTGGGACAATTCGATACGCTAACTTATACTTCGAATTATATGGACCATTTTGGAAACGCTTTGCGAAATAAAACTTTATGTCGACTAAGTATTCGACTATTTTGTAATACGATATGCTTTATGAATTTACTTGTTTTGAAACACTATTTTGAAAGACGATTTGCATTTGTTTGCTCACGACTCCGTTCGTGCCTTATTATGACTTCGTTCGCCGGTTCCCGGGCCGGTTTTGATTCGTGCGCCATATGATAATTCGGCCGTATGCTGTGTTACGGTTCCCAAGGCTTCGCCATAGGGCCGGGTTCCGTTTGGAGTTATGCTGTGATATGGCTCGGGATGCGATACGCTCACCGATGATTATGATTATGTTCGGGGATGTACGGAGATTTGAAACCTTCTGGTGTTATGCTGTGTGTGGCGCCAGCGTCGGAGTGGCGACCACGTTCTTAAGCGTTTGCATGATTTTACTTGCATAATATATATGTATATGATTTCGATACAGACTTTGACATCTGATTTGCTTTTGATTTCGATTCATATTTCTGTACTCCGTGCTTTACATACTCAGTACATATTCCGTACTGACCCCCTCTCTCCGGGGGCTGCGTTTTATGCCCGCAGGTGCAGATCTTGGTGATCCTCCGCAGTAGGCTCCACTCTTTGCTTTCTCGGAGTACTCTTATTCGATTCGGAGTCCACTCTTGGTACAGACTTCCCTACTCTGTATATATTTTGGATATTTGACAGTTTGGGTACGGCGGGGCCCTGTCTCGCCATATGTTATGTTTTGAATTCGTAGAGGCCTGTAGTCATCTTTGTGGGGTGAGGGTCCTATGTGTATACTGTATGATTTTGCTTTCGGGTCTTAAAGCGGTCTGTTTGATATGATGGCCCCAAATGGCCCTTCTGTATATATCTGTATTTTGACCGGCGATGCCTATTCCGCCGCTTTGTTTGAGTTTGATTTGATATGACCGCTTAAGACATATTTTCGATATAAAGTATACTTGACATAACTTTTGTAAAACTATGAAATCAGTTTGGATTTGGAAACGAATATGCGATTTGGTCTGGGTACCCAGGTAGGGTGCCAGTCGCGGCCCACGGGGCTGGGTCGTGACAAAAGTGGTATCAGAGCGGTTTGTCCTCGGAATGTCTACAGGCCGTGTCTCGTAGAGTCTTGTTTATCGATGTGTTGTGCACCACATCTATAAACGGGAAGCTACAGGGCATTTAGGATGTTACTTTCTTTGTAATCTTAGATCGTGCGATAGAGCTGAGCTATTAGGATGATTTTGATCTGACTCGCCTTCGTGTTTGCAGTGATGCCTCCCAAGAAGGCAACGGCAGCCCAGAAGGGCAAGGCGAGGATTGGGGAGACTAGCCAGGCACAGCGAGCTACCCGGGCTCGTGTATATGATTTGCCTGAGGATGTGCCACAGTCTGAGGGGTCTGCTACACCCCCACTAGTACGGCCTGGAGCAGGACCTTCAGCAGCTCCAGAGGTCCGTATACCCGCACCTGAGACTCCAGCTCCTCAGCCAGGGGCGGAGGATCGGACCCTGAGAGAGGCTGTACAGCTGTTGACTACACTGGTAGCAGGACAGGCTCGCAGGCGCGGGCGGAGGGACGACGATGATGATGACAGGCGGGACAGCCTGAGAGTTCGAGAGTTTTTGCTATGTGGCCCTCCAGAGTTCTTCGGGTCTAAGCCCGACGAGGACCCCCACGACTTCATTCGGGGGATGCGACGCTCACTGGACTTGGTCAGGGCTTCAGAGACCGAGTCGGTTGAGCTGGCTTCGCACCGGCTTCGAGATGTGGCTACCCACTGGTACGAGACTTGGGAGTTGTCTAGGGGAGAGGGTGCCCCTCCAGCCACTTGGGATCAGTTTGTGACAGCATTCACCCGCCACTTTTTGCCACCAGAGTTACGGCGGGCACGGGCTGATCGATTCTTACGTCTGCAGCAGAGGGGTCGGAGTGTTCGCGAGTATAACCTTGAGTTTGATTCTCTGGCCCGATATGCACCGGCCGTGGTAGCAGATATGTCCGATCGGATGCACAGATACGTTATGGGATTGGACCGGTATTTGGTCGATAGTTGTATGGCAGTGTCATTGCAGGCAGACATGGACATTTCCCGGCTTCAGGCCTATGCGATGGGTATGGAGGACCGTCGCAGGTCTGATCCTGCTGGCAGAGATCGAGACAGGAGGCCGCCCAAGAGGGCTAGATCCGCGGGTTATTCAGGGGATTCTCGAGGCGGACAGCCTCAGCAGCAGCAGCAATCTGACAGATATTTTCCTCCTTCCGGCCGGGGTACTCAGTCAGGTAGCCGAAGATTCGATAGTACAGGACCGTCTGGGGCCGGTCAGAGCTCCAGAGTGGCAGGTTCACAGGTACCCAGGGGTCCCAGCCAGGCCAGACCACCCAGGCCCCGTTGTCCTCATTGCGGAAAGTCTCATCCCGGGGAGTGTTACCGAGCGACTGGAGCTTGCTTTTCGTGTGGTGGTCAGGGCCACTTTATGAGAGACTGCCCATTGGCCAGTGGTTCGGGTAATGCGGCTCAGCAGACAGGGTCAGCCGCCGGTTCTTCCTCTGTACCATCTGTTGCACGCCCTGGAGGGCGGGGTATTCCAGCACCGGCAGGACGCGGTCGAGGCCGCGGAGGCGCTTCAGGTTCTAGCGGTCCCTCAAACCGCATATATGCTTTGGCCAGCCGCCAGGATCAGGAGGCTTCGCCAAACGTCGTCACAGGTACATTACTGGTTTTCTCCAGATCTGTATATGCATTGATTGACCCTGGCTCTACTTTATCATATATTTCCCCGCTCGTTGCTAGTAAGATTGGGATAGTGTCTGAGCCTATAGAGCCATTCGAGGTAGCTACGCCAGTTGGGGATTTTATTGTAGCGAGACAGATCTATAGGGATTGTTCTGTGACCATTTATGATCGTACCACTAAGGCTGATTTGGTAGAGCTAGACATGTTTGAGTTTGACGTCATTATGGGTATGGACTGGTTGTCTTCCTGTTATGCTAATGTCGACTGCCAGAAAAAGGTAGTCCGTTTCCAGTTTCCAGGGGAACCAGTTATAGAGTGGTTCGGATCTACTGCATCGCCGAGGGGTAAGTTTATTTCATACCTCAAGGCTAAGAAGATGATCCAGAAGGGTTATATCTATCATTTGGTCCGTGTGCATGATACTGCCGCGGAGGTGCCTACCCTTCAGTCTGTCCCGGTCGTCAGTGAGTTCCCAGATGTTTTTCCGGACGAGCTTCCTGGCCTTCCGCCTGAGCGGGAGATTGATTTTTCTATTGAGTTGATGCCGGATACACAGCCTATATCCATTCCTCCATACAGGATGGCACCAGCTGAGTTGAAGGAGTTGAAGGAGCAGCTGAAAGATTTGCTGGATAAGGGTTTTATCAGGCCCAGTACATCACCCTGGGGGGCGCCGGTATTGTTTGTCAGGAAGAAAGATGGGTCATTGCGGATGTGTATCGACTACCGGCAGCTGAATAAGGTGACTATTAAGAACAAATATCCCCTCCCCCGGATTGATGACTTGTTTGACCAGCTGCAGGGTGCTAGACATTTTTCAAAGATAGATCTGCGTTCTGGTTACCACCAGGTGCGAGTACGGGAGTCAGATATCCCGAAGACTGCTTTCAGGACTCGGTACGGGCATTATGAGTTCAGAGTTATGTCTTTCGGGCTGACTAATGCTCCAGCAGTATTTATGGATCTGATGAACCGGGTATTTCGGCCTTTCCTGGATATGTTTGTTATTGTGTTTATTGATGATATTCTGATTTACTCGCGATCAGTCGAGGAGCATTCAGATCATCTGAGGACGGTACTTGGCATCCTCCGTCAGCAGAAGTTATATGCTAAATTCTCTAAGTGTGAGTTCTGGTTGACTTCTGTGGCATTCTTGGGCCATATTGTCGGCGCAGATGGTATTCGGGTTGACATGCAGAAGATTGAGGCTGTGCAGAATTGGCCCAGGCCTACTACACCGACAGAGGTGCGTAGTTTTCTTGGATTGGCTGGGTACTACCGCAGGTTCGTGGAGGATTTCTCTTCTATTTCAGCACCACTGACGAAGCTTACCCAGAAAGCAGCAAAATTCCAGTGGACAGATGCTTGCGAGCGCAGCTTTCAGATGCTGAAGGAGAGATTGATTACAGCACCCGTTTTGGCTCTTCCAGAGGGATCTGACGGGTACGTTGTATATTGTGACGCCTCTGGTACTGGGATAGGGTGTGTATTGATGCAGCACGGTCGAGTTATAGCCTATGCTTCCCGGCAGCTCAGACCGCACGAGAAGAACTATCCCACTCATGATCTTGAGTTGGCCGCGGTGATTCATGCCTTGAAGATTTGGCGGCATTATTTATATGGGGTCCACGTTGATATCTATACGGACCACAAGAGTCTCCAGTATATTTTTAAGCAGAAGGAGCTAAATTTGCGGCAGCGGAGGTGGCTTGAGCTACTAAAGGATTATGACGTTGATATTCTGTACCATCCAGGGAAAGCCAACGTGGTAGCTGATGCGCTTAGCCGCAAGTCCGTAGGCAGTCTGGCTGATGTTCCATCTGATAAGAGGGATCTGGTTCGTGATATTCATCAGCTGGCCAGCCTCGGAGTCCGCTTGGTAGATTCTGGAGATTCTGGGATTTCTGTTCGCCCAGTTGCTGAGTCATCTATTATTCAGGAGGTAAAGCAGCGCCAGTTTGAGGATCCTATTTTGATTCAGTACAGAGATGCGGCCCTTAATAAGACAAAGACCCAGTTTGAAATCTCGCCTGAAGGGGTATTATTGTACGACGGCAGGTTCTGTGTACCGGACGTTGCGGGCTTACGGCGGCAGATTATGGGCGAAGCACACTATGCCCGGTATTCTGTTCATCCTGGTTCCACCAAGATGTATCGGGACCTCAGGTGTTTATATTGGTGGGACGGCATGAAGAAAGATATTGCTGAGTTTGTTAGTCAGTGCCCGAACTGCCAGCAAGTTAAGATCGAGCATCAGAAGCCCGGTGGATTATTACAGGAGATGGAAATTCCAGCCTGGAAATGGGAGATGATTAATATGGATTTCGTTGTTGGACTACCGCGCACTCCACGCAGGTACGACTCTATCTGGGTTGTTGTTGACAGGCTAACGAAATCAGCCCATTTCCTTCCGGTTCGGACTACTTATTCGGCGGAGGACTATGCCAGATTGTACATCAGAGAGATAGTCAGACTTCACGGAGTCCCGATATCTATTATTACTGACCGAGGTACCCAGTTTACAGCAAATTTCTGGAGGTCATTTCAGGAGGGATTAGGGACTCAGGTGAGTCTCAGTACAGCTTTTCACCCTCAGTCCGACGGGCAGGCCGAGCGCACTATTCAGACGCTCGAAGATATGTTGCGGGCCTGCGTTATTGATTTCAGGGGCAGCTGGGATGATCATTTGCCGCTTATTGAGTTTGCCTATAATAACAGTTATCACTCCAGCATTCAGATGGCTCCGTACGAGGCCCTTTACGGCAGGAGATGCAGGTCTCCTATTGGCTGGTTTGACGTGGGCGAGACTAAGTTGATTGGGCCAGATGTGATCCAGGAGGCTGTAGATAAGGTAAAGCTTATTCGAGAACGATTATTGGCTGCTCAGAGTCGACAGAAAGCTTATGCAGACAGACGACGTCGACCGTTAGAGTTCCGGATTGGCGACTGGGTATTTCTGAAGGTGTCGCCCATGAAGGGTGTCATGAGATTCGGTAAAAAGGGTAAGTTGAGCCCCCGGTACATTGGACCGTATCAGATCGTGCGAAAGATAGGCGAGGTCGCCTATGAGCTAGACTTACCATCCGACTTGGAGGCCGTACACCCGGTGTTTCATGTGTCTATGTTGCGGAAATGTATTGGTGATCCTGCCAGGATATTCCCAGTAGATGACATTCAGGTGACCGAGCAGTTATCTTATGACGAGCAGCCTATATCTATTCTGGATCGGCAGGTGCGGAGACTACGCACTAAAGAAGTGCCCTCCGTCAAAGTTCTGTGGCGCAACAATAATCGGGAGGAGATGACTTGGGAGGCGGAGGACGAGATGAAGAAGAAATATCCCCACCTGTTTCCGACATCCACAGGTAATCTAAATTTCTTTTTCAGTTTGTTGTGTTGATTGATAAAATGAACTATGTATGTCATTATTAAAAAGGGACACTCCTGCCTTGATCATAAGACCTTATAAGGTTAACTTAACATTCGGGGACGAATGTTCTTAAGGGGGGGAGAATGTTATATCCCGTGTTTTCGTATAATTGGAAATCGTGAAATAATTACGACTTGTGTGTTATAAGGACATAATTTGATTTTAGTGAATATGACTATGTTGGTTATGGAATTATTATTGTTAAGACCCCGGGGAAGGCCGAGAATAAATTTGGAGTTTCGGAAATTAGTTTCGGGAATTACAAAACGGGACTTTTGTGAATTGGGCCAAGAATTAGGACACAAAATTGAGGCCCAAAGAATGGAGGGTGGCCGGCCACAACAATGGCCCAAACCCATTTCTTTAATGTCATGTGCTAGGCACATGACCAAGGATAAGGATATATATCAACTATCTCTTAGTATTATCAAGAACAAACAATAAAATTCAAGACCACTAACAAAAGAGGCTCTCGGCCGAACCTCATATTCCTCAACAAAATATTTTCTAGCCTTTTCTTTTGATCACAAAATCGTGTCCCTTTGGTAAGTATAGTAAGCACAAGACGCTCTCCGACGTGATACAATTTGTTTGGCACAAGAACTACGTTTGCGACAAGTCGGAAAATCAAGAAAAGGTAAGAATTTTGCCCCTCTAATGTTATAGAATTGATATGAATGTGTTAAGGATTGGAAATAGACGAGAATCCCGTAATTTTGATATAAATAGAAAGTCGTGGGTGTGTGTGTATAGTGTGTATTGGCCGTGAGCCATAGAGAGGAAATTGATGTGAATTGATCTTGGTTAAGTTGGTATAATGTGTTGTTGTGACCTTTATGTCGTAAAAGATTAATTGATAAATGGAATTGGCGTTGAAAAGTGATTTTGGATATTATCGGAAAGTGTATACCCTTGGTATCATTATGTATATCATTGTATATTTAGGGTGCTAGAGACTTTAGATATGAACTTATAATGATGTTAATGAATTCGGAATGAAACGACGTGAGTTAGAATGTTCGTCGTGAACTTTTGATTGTTTTGAAAAATTATGGAACATAATGGATTTTGGTGTAATTTCGTGTATGGTTTGAATTGTAATGAGAATGTGGTTGTATAAGTTTGAATGTGGAAATGAATACAATTATGTAGATGTAGAATTGGAGTTTTGAAAGTTTGAATGGAAGTTGCCAACTTAGATAACAAAGTGGAATTTTGAAGCTAGAATGGCTTGATTGTTGTCTGTGTTGTTTGTTGATGTGTGGGCTGTTGTTGTTGTGTATTTTGAGCCGAGCTACGCCTCGGGGATGTTAGATTTATAGGGGAAATGCTGCCGAAATTTCGGTAGGCAAATATGGAGTTAAAGGCATTTCTGAGCCTAAGAATCTCATTTGGTAACTTTGACCATTTGCAGATTTTTGACGAAACGGGACGAGACATTTGGAGGAGCTTACGACGTCTGTGAGGTATGTAAAGCCTCCCACTCCTTCATTTGGCATATCTTAGTGTGTCAGTCGAATATGAGACCTTCCGGAGCATTTCTGCTCCTCGAAACCCGATCCACAGAAAAGTCACTATTCATTCAATTCTATTGAAGCCTAAAGGCTCCAATTTGGCTAGTATGCCACCATTCGTCCGAAACCTATCGAAATGTGGTCGGGTGACCTAGAAATGATTATGTATGACCCTTGGCATATAAATGCTCAAAAAAAAAATATGCTCGCCACCTCATTTCGAATCGAGGTGGGTCCGCTACCCCAAAAATGCCCGATTTGCCCTTCGGGCCACCTTTGATAACAAAGATATAAATATTACTTCGGAGCTTTGGAACATCTTCCTGCGGGGTAGATTTGGGACAATTCGATACGCTAACTTATACTTCGAATTATATGGACCATTTTGGAAACGCTTTGCGAAATAAAACTTTATGTCGACTAAGTATTCGACTATTTTGTAATACGATATGCTTTATGAATTTACTTGTTTTGAAACACTATTTTGAAAGACGATTTGCATTTGTTTGCTCACGACTCCGTTCGTGCCTTATTATGACTTCGTTCGCCGGTTCCCGGGCCGGTTTTGATTCGTGCGCCATATGATAATTCGGCCGTATGCTGTGTTACGGTTCCCAAGGCTTCGCCATAGGGCCGGGTTCCGTTTGGAGTTATGCTGTGATATGGCTCGGGATGCGATACGCTCACCGATGATTATGATTATGTTCGGGGATGTACGGAGATTTGAAACCTTCTGGTGTTATGCTGTGTGTGGCGCCAGCGTCGGAGTGGCGACCACGTTCTTAAGCGTTTGCATGATTTTACTTGCATAATATATATGTATATGATTTCGATACAGACTTTGACATCTGATTTGCTTTTGATTTCGATTCATATTTCTGTACTCCGTGCTTTACATACTCAGTACATATTCCGTACTGACCCCCTCTCTCCGGGGGCTGCGTTTTATGCCCGCAGGTGCAGATCTTGGTGATCCTCCGCAGTAGGCTCCACTCTTTGCTTTCTCGGAGTACTCTTATTCGATTCGGAGTCCACTCTTGGTACAGACTTCCCTACTCTGTATATATTTTGGATATTTGACAGTTTGGGTACGGCGGGGCCCTGTCTCGCCATATGTTATGTTTTGAATTCGTAGAGGCCTGTAGTCATCTTTGTGGGGTGAGGGTCCTATGTGTATACTGTATGATTTTGCTTTCGGGTCTTAAAGCGGTCTGTTTGATATGATGGCCCCAAATGGCCCTTCTGTATATATCTGTATTTTGACCGGCGATGCCTATTCCGCCGCTTTGTTTGAGTTTGATTTGATATGACCGCTTAAGACATATTTTCGATATAAAGTATACTTGACATAACTTTTGTAAAACTATGAAATCAGTTTGGATTTGGAAACGAATATGCGATTTGGTCTGGGTACCCAGGTAGGGTGCCAGTCGCGGCCCACGGGGCTGGGTCGTGACAAGTAGATTTATGATGTTTGGCATGATAATGTTGTTGTCTAAAGTATTAACTATGTTTGCCAGTTTATGTTTCAAAAAAAAAATATATGGCACTGTTTATATAAGATAGCTAAGGGGTGCTCGGTACAAGTATCGGGTACTCGTCACGGCCCCTAGTCGGGTCGTGACAGAAGTGGTATCAGAGCAGTTCGGTCCTAGGGTTTGTCTACGAGCCGTGTCCAGTAGAGTCTTGTCTATGGGTGTGTAGCGCGCCATACTTATAGACAGGAAGCTACAGGGCATTTAGGGAATGTGACCTTCCTTGTATCCTAAGATCGTGCGATAGAGCTATGCTGGTAGGTTTCCATATTCCTTTTTCCTAATCCAATGCTATGATTTCAGTAATGCCGCCGAAGAGAAAGGCTACGGCAGCCGAGAAGGGCAAGAGGGTGCCCGGTAGTAGGATCGAGCGGGAGCTAGAAGAAGGAGAGTCTCATAATGCAGCTCCCCCTCAGACTGCTCCTATCCCCCCTGCACCGGCAGAGCAGGGAAGAGCTCCAGCTCCAGTCCCACCACCAGCAGCTCCGGGCCAGCAGATGGCAGAGGCCATCCAGCTATTGACCCAGTTAGTTGCCGCACAGGCTCAGCGACAAGATGTGGACCCGGGAGACAGGGCGGTAAGCGCAAGGGCTCGCGACTTTATCACTTTGAGGCCTCCAGAGTTTTATGGATCAAAGCCAGAGGAGGACCCGCAGAACTTTATAGATGAGATGCTGCGGACTCTGAGGATTATACATGCTTCTGACACAGAGTCCGTAGAGTTGGCTTCATACAGGCTGCGGGATGTGGCAGTCCTATGGTACAGCAGTTGGATATCCTCGAGGGGAGCAAATGCACCCCCTCCGGTTTGGCAGGAGTTCACTGAGGCTTTCCTACGACATTTCCTACCGCCAGAGGTTCGACGGGCTCGAGCCGATATGTTCCTGAACCTTAGACAGGGAAATATGAGTGTTCGGGAATACAGTCTTCGTTTCAACTCACTGGCCAGATATGCCCCAGCTATGATAGCAGATAGGGGAGATCATGTGCACCGTTTCGTGAGTGGGCTAGGGCCACATTTGGTTAAAGAATGCTTGACGGCCTCACTCCAGGACGGGATGACTATTACCCGTATCCAGGCCCACGCCCAAAATCTGGAGGAGCAATATCAGCCGCGGAGAGAAGAGCGCTATCCAGACAGGGGTTCCCGAAAGAGAGGCAGGTTTTCCAGGACCAGAAGTGAGTATAGAGGGGGACAGACACAGGGGCAATTCGGGTACTCAGACCAGCCGGTAGCCAGTGCACCTCCTCGAGTTGCAGATAGGGGATTTGACCGTCCTACGGATTCGGGGGCAGGGCAGAGCACCAGAGCTCCGGGATACCAGTATAGAGATGATTCCAGTAGAATGATGCCACCCCCGCCACGGTGTACTCGGTGTGGCAGGCCACACTCAGGACAGTGTTACCGGGATACAGGTGCGTGCTATGCTTGTGGACGGGCCGACCATTTGATGCGAGATTGTCCGCTACGGAATGAGGGGGGCAGAACTCAGCCAGCCGGATCAGCGATCGGTTCATCGTCAACCGTGCGCCCTCGTGGACAGATTTCTCAGGCCCCAACGGGCCGCGGCCGAGGTAGAGGAGGGGCACCTAGTTTAGCCGGTCCTCCACACCGTATATATGCACTGACAGGACGACAGGACCCTGAGCCTCCCGCGGACGCGGCCACAGGTACTTTTCGGCATTTTCTATAATATGTGCATTAATTGATTCGAATTCTATCTTATCCTACCCTGCCTTTGTATTGCCGAACATACTAGGAATTTGGAAATTAGAGCGGAGAATAGCCACCCACGCAGGTAAAAAGTGAATAGTAGTGACCTCGAAGGCTAAAATAGTCATTAAAAGGGAAACACGCGCTACAAGTGCGTTTGAACATTGTCGAGACCCCAACTTACCCCATATTAGGTGCTAAAGGTAGTACGGGGAAGCGGAAGTAAAAATACTAACACTGAAACGCTGAAATGCATCAAAGTTTCAAGGTTAAGCGTGCTCAGGTGGGAGTAATTCCATGATGGGTGACCCCCTGGGAAATATGCTGAGAATTTCGTAAATGTGGAAATAAGAGACGAGTGAAAAAGTAAGTCACCCAGATTAAATTAGGGGTGTGGAAAGTGGTTAGAAACCCCACATGGGTCATATAGGCCGAGACGAACTAAGATAACAGAAGAAAAGGGGAGCCATGATAACAGGAAGCTTTGGGAATAAAGGAGGAAAGTACAGAGGTCACAGGGTGAGACCGATATTGAGCCCACATTAGCTAAGGCAAGGAATCCCTAATATGGTAATATACGGGAATATTTCTAGTGAGGGAATTGACACAGTAGACGTCACGAAGGAAGAAGCACAACTGCGAAGATCGCAAAGAGGGCAACCTAAGCTTCTAAGATGGACATGCTAAGTGACACGAGGCATCTGCGAAGGAGACCTCCCCGAAGTATAATACTATGCTATGAGGCCAGTTCAACATTCGAGGACGAATGTTCTAAAGCGGGGGAGGATGTTATACCCCGCGTTTTATGCAATTGGATAATTCAAGACAATCGCGGGAAGACGACAAGCAAGGCTACATTTTATTGTGTTTGGCATTTGAGTTATTTATGAAGAGTCTAGAAGTGGAAATAATGAGAGAGGTCAAGAGCATAAGGGGAATCCACGACATGACTCGTGAAAATATGAAGGAAGTCGAAGGGCAAAATTGGAAGTTGGAAAAAAAAAATGTGTTTCATTAATTTCAAGAGCTAGCCCAAAATAAAGTTGGGCTTGAAATTTTAATCCAAAGAAGAGAGCCCAACCGGCCATGTTCATGGCCCAAAGCCCATGGGAAATTAAAATACATGGATAAATAAGATGGTTATCCTCATTTTCCTCCATAACTTAAGAAAGTTCAAGAAGAAACTTGAAGGAGAAAAACCAAGCTAGGTTTCGGCCATAGATAAATTTTCCAAGAAAAATTGATAAAATTCCCCTAAAAATCATTTCCTACCAAGCAAAGAGTGCTTAACAAGGTGGAGTAGTCTTTGGAGCAAGAAAGATTCAAGATCCTCCAAGTTTCCAAGAATTAAGCAAGTTGAGGAGTTGAAGAAGAAAGGTGAGTTTTTAATCTTGTTTTGTGTGTTATGAAGGTTTATATGTGTTGTTGTATGCCAAAATGGATGAAACTCATGAAGTAGAGGGAAATAGTATGTGGCCGTGTACCTCTACATAGGTATAGGAACCATGCTTCAATTAATTGGATTAGTTTTTGGTTATTATTTTGGGAATGTTATGTGAAAAGTGGAAGTTGAATGATTTTGGAGAGATTGTAGTTGTGTGTGCATGAGGTTGAAGCCGTGTGGTGTAGTGTGTGTGGTGACCGTGTGTGTGTGTTGTTGTTGTGTAGAGAAAGAGTGAATTAATGTTATTAGTAGCTTGATTGTTGGGTTGTGGATCCTTGTCGCTAACGAATGCTTAATAATTTTTGTGAAGTTGTTGCAATTAGAGACTTGTTTAGGAGTTATATGAATGGAATATGATGTCTCTTTGTATGTATGAATGACAATGACGTTAGTATGGGATTGTCGGAATGTATATTATAAGGTTGATATTGTACTCATTGAAGTTGTATGGCTTTGAAGAAAGTGGCAAATTGATATTATGTGCCTGAATTGGAATATGTGAAGCGCTAGTGTGATTGTCGAATTTTGTTAACCGTTTGGCCGGGTTTGAATTCCCGAGTGGTGTTTGATGAAAATTTGATGAAATTGAATGTCGAGGATGGTATATTTACAGAGGAAATGCTGCCGAAATTTCGGTAGCAAAGTCCTTCCTTAAGATTCTAACTCAAAGTGTACTAATGAAAGTTTTGGTAAACTTGACCAAATTGCAGATTTTGACGACCTTGTGACGCGAAATTGGAGTAGCTAAAGGAGCGGAAAAAGGTATGTAAGGCTTCACCCTTCTTTGTATGGCATGTCCTAGATATAATAAGTCGGGTACAAGCCTCGGGGACAACCCTAATCCCCGGAATCCGCACCTAAAGTTTTCAACTTTTCATTCAATGGAATTGAAGTAGAAAGTGCGTAAAATGATAGGAAGACCTCCTAGACCTCTATAACTTGCGTAAATGGGACCCGATCACCCTAGAACCCCCACAAGTAATGACATGACATGTAATACATGTAAATAGTACACGCTACCTCATCCGGCCCGAGGTGGGCCCGTTACTCCCGGACTTTCCTAAAAGTCTTAGTGGATGTACTTAAAGTGAATCCGAAGGGGACCTTTGATCCCGATCTTGTTACCAAATGGTAAGTACTATGATTCCCCTAACGAGGATGCCCCCAGGATGATAATAATGACCATGACGTTAGAAAAAAAAAAGGAACGCCTATGATACGTACTACCGGAACGACTCTATGACTAAGACGACTAAGCTAAGTATCTTACGCAAACATGAAAGTGTTAAATTAAATTTTGAAACTTATTTATATCTCCAAGCTACGACTTTATTTTCTAAAGGATTTCAAAGCCTGTGAAATTACATCGATGATGCCTCGATCCTATTTTACGTCTACTTTACTATTATTCTCCGTTGTTAGTCCTACCTTAAGATACTCGTTCTTCCAAGGTGAGACAAAACTATAATTAGCATTCCATAATTAAATCGGAGGTCACCGACCTTACGTCACTCCGATGGATATATGATTTTCCTTGGGCTCCCTCGTGTGCTTATATGATGTATAATTATATGAAACATGCATATGTATATAAGAAAGATATAAGTATATGAAGTACGTATATGTATATAAGATAAGTAAATGTATATAAGATATGTATATGTATACAAGCTATGTATATGAACCTGGGCTGGGGGAAAAGGATATATGGGGGAAAGGGAGGGAAATATGTTCACTACCACCTGATCAGCTGGTTTATCATCCCGGACGCGGGGTGCCCGGACGCGGGATATATGGGAGAGCCGATTTATATATATCTACATCGGCGCCATGTGGGTGAGCCGACATTGTTCGGTGCTATGATATGACCTACCATGTCATGACCAGACATGATATGCTATGATACGCTATGACATGATATGCTATGATACGCTATGACATGAAATGCTATGATACACTAAGCTATGCTATGATAGGACAGACTATGCTATGACATGATAAGCTATGATATGATACGATAAGCCATACTATGACGCGATATGCTATGACACGCTATGCTATGACATGATGCGTTAGGATATCATACCCGTGACATGACCAGCTACGATATGATAGGATGCGATACACTACGATAGTGCAGGGCGTAACACGATAAAACGTAACATGATATAAACCCTAGTTCCTATGTCTGCAGAAAAGAAACGTTGTAAAAAGAGAAAGACAAGTCCATATGACAGCCGGCCCGAGAAGGGGCCTCGCTAAGTGCAGGTTATTTTCTTGCCGCATTATCGATCCTATGACTCCCTGATGTTGTTAATCATGCTCTATATTACTGCTTGTATTATTTTCCATGCCTTACATACTCGGTACATTATTCGTACTGACGTCCCTTCTTGTGGGCGCTGCGTTCATGCCACGCAGGTCAGCAGACAGGTGGACGCGATCTTTAGGAGCTTACCAGCAGTACCCCACAGTGCTCCAGTTGTTCCGGAGCTTTATCTCAGCGGTACTATTCTGTATATGTATATTCGGGCACGATAGTACTCGGCCCTTTCTATGTATAAGTATACTATGTCTAGAGGCTCGTAGACAGATATGTACAGTCAGTCGGGTACAGTAGATTTATGATGTTTGGCATGATAATGTTGTTGTCTAAAGTATTAACTATGTTTGCCAGTTTATGTTTCAAAAAAAAAATATATGGCACTGTTTATATAAGATAGCTAAGGGGTGCTCGGTACAAGTATCGGGTACTCGTCACGGCCCCTAGTCGGGTCGTGACATATTTGTTTTAAGCCTTCAAATGAAATCCCTTTTAGAATCTGCCGAAATTCGGGCAGCATCTCCCTTGTTTATATCCCTAGCCCGAAATCGCAATACCAACAAAACAACTGCTATAATAGCACCAACATCAACAACATCATCATCAATACCAAAATATTTCATAAAACATACCACCAGCTGATCAGGTGGTAATGCGTAAATAACGCCTCACCCTTTCCCCATACACCATATGTATATATATATATATATATATATATGTATGTATATATACATATATATGTATATATACATAATATACGCGTATATAACGTCTTCTGGTCACGGGGCAATATGCATACATGTAAATGAATGCAACGCATAAATGTGAACTAACATAATCATGATACACAACTCAGGACCCATGAACAGAAGGGACAATAATAAGAAGGGCACAGGAACATCAAAGACTAAAGTACTCCTAGTGCTTCTAAGAGTAGAGTAATATGGAAGCTCATTTACTCGTTGTTCGCTCATGTCATTGGATCATGCCAAAAAGAAAGAAAGGCAAAGCCTTAACATACCTGGAAGATAATTTCTCGACTTCCCAACTTACTTCGGGTCTCGCAATCTACGTATAAAAGCAGTCGCACTATTATTAGGCTTATTGTCATATATTTGTTTTAAGCCATCAAATGAAATCCCTTTTAGAATCTGCCGAAATTCGGGCAGCATCTCACTTGTTTTTATCCCTAGCCCGAAATCGTAATACCAACAAAACAACTGCTACAATAGCACCAACATCAACAACATCATCATCAATACCAAAATATTCCGTAAAACATACCACCAGCTGATCAGGTGGTAATGCGTAAATAACGCCTCACCCTTTTCCCATACACCATAAATATATATATATATATATATATATATATACATATATATGTATATATACATAATATACGCGTATATTACGTCTTCTGGTCACGGGTCAATATGTATATATGTAAATGAATGCAATGCATAAATGTGAACTAACATAATCATGATACACAACTCAGGACCCATGAACAGAAGGGACAATCATAAGAAGGGTACAGGAACATCAAAGACTAAAGTACTCCTAGTGTTTCTAAGAGTAGAGTAATATGGAAGCTCGTTTACTCGTTGTTCGCTCATATCATAGGATCATGCCAAAAAGAAAGAAAGAAAGGGAAAGCCTTAACATACCTAAAAGATAATTTCTCGACTTCCCAACTTACTTCGGGTCTCGCAATCTACGTATAAAAGCAGTCGCACTATTATTAGGCTTATTGATATATATTTGTTTTAAGCCTTCAAATGAAATCCCTTTTAGAATCTGCCGAAATTCGGGCAGCATCTCCCTTGTTTATATCCCTAGCCCGAAATCGCAATACCAACAAAACAACTGCTACAATAGCACCAACATCAACAACATCATCATCAATACCAAAATATTCCATAAAACATACCACCAGTGTTATATCCTGTATTATATACGTTCAGATATTCCAAGGTAGTCGTGACGAAGTTGAGGGAATGACCATTTCCCAAATGTACTTCAATGTACAAGTGGATTATAAAATATTTACAACATTAGTATCATGGAAATAACGTGGATGGTTAGGGACGAAACGGTAATTTCATAAGGTGTTCATGAAGGTTCTTGAAAGGCCATAGTGGTTGTGTACCCTATGTGGACTAAGACTTACATAAGAAGACACTTAGTCTTCTTTATTCATTTTTGAGAAAACTCAAGAAAATGGGAGAAAATTTTAGATAAGAAAGAAAGGAGGGCTAAGTGTGAATTACAAAAATTATATGGGCCAAAGCTTGCATGGAAAGACATTAGTCTTCCTTATTTAGACTTAAGGAAATTCAAGAAAAAGGAGGAATTTTCTAGAAAAGAATGGAAGCGGTCATGTAGTCATATTTTTGTGTTGAGGGACTTATTCATAAATATGGAAAAAATGGGTGGAAGACTTGTATAAAGTTATTCCAATATTCATTATTTCTCTAGAAATTTCAAGAGAGTGAAGAACAAAAAGAAGAGGAGAAAAACAAGAAGGCATTTCGGCCAAGGGAAAAAAATTCCAAAAAAATTTCAAAACATTTCTTCAAAATCATTTCCTACCAATTAGAGGATCCTTAACAAGGTGGAGTTGTTGTTGGAGCAAGAAAAACTTATATTCTTTCAAGCTACAAAATATAGCCAAGTGAAGAGTTGAAGCAAGAAGGTAAGAATTCATCCTTTTCTTATGTGTTATGGATGTTGTGCATGTTGTAGTGTGTAAAATGAGTGAAATTTATGGAGAATAAGAATGTAAGGGTGTGGCCGTGTGTACCTAGGTAGATGTAGGAAATTATGTTTAATTATTGTGTCTAGCATTGGGTTGTTATTGTTGTGAATGTTATGTCGATAAGAGAAGTTGAATGATTTTGGAAAGGTTGTAGTTATGAATGCATGATGGTGGCCGTGTGGTATATTGTATGTATAACCGTGTGTATGTGTTGAATGGTGGAAGACGATGGGATAATTTTATTTAGTGTTTTGGTTGTTGTTGTATCGTGGATACTATGTTGTTATGGAATGCATAATAATCTTGTGAAGTTGTAGAAGTTGGAGACTTGTGATTGAGGTATTTAAATTGAATATTATGTTCTTGTATGTATGGAGGATAATGTTGTTAGCATGGTATTGTTGGCATATGAATTATAATGTTCTTATTGGAGTTGGAAAGTTTTTGGAAGAAGAAGTAAATTGATTGAATATGGAAATTGTTAGTATTGTTGTTGGCATTGTTGTTGAATTATGTTAATAGTTTGGCCGGGTTTGAATTCCCGGATTGTGTTTGATGAGAATTTGACTAAATTGAATGTCGAGGATGGTATATTTACAGAGGAAATGCTGCCGAAATTTCGGTAGCCAAGTATTACCTTAAGATTTCAACTCTAAGTATACTAATGAGAGTTTTGGTAAAAACGACCAATTTGCAGATTTTGACGAAATTGTGACGTGAATTTGGAATAGCAAAAGGAGCGGAAGGAGGTATGTAAGGCTTCACCCTTCTTTCTATGGCATGTCTTAGTTGTAATAAGTTGGGTACGAGCCTCGGGGACAACTCGGTTCCCCGGAATCCGCACCTAAAGTTTTCCACCTTTTGTTCAATAGAATTGAACTAGAAAGTGTGCCAATTGTTGGAAAAACCTCCTACACCCTTAGAACTTGTATAAATGGGACCTGATTACCCTAAGACCCTCACAAGTGACGCTATGACACGTAACATACGTAAATCGTATACGCTACCTCATCCGGCCCGAGGTGCGGCCGTTACTCTCGGATTTTCCTATAGTCGCGGTTGACTTACTTGAAGTAAATCCAAAGGGTACTTTTGATCCCAATCTCGTTACCGAATGATAAGTACTGTGACTACTCTAACGAGAATGTTTCTATGAGGATAATGATAATTACAATGTTAGACAAAAGAATGTACCTTTGATAAGTACGACCGGGACGACTCTATGACTAAGATGACTAAGCTAAGTATCTTACGTAAACATGAAAGTGATACACTAATTTTTGAATCGTATTTACATTTCCTAGCTATATCTTTATTTTCTCTGATTCCAAAGCCTATGACGGTCGTCTATGATGCCCGCGATTTCATTCTACGGTTACTGTAATACTATTCTCCGTTGATAGTCTCGCCTTAAAATACTTGTTCCTTCAAGGTGAGACAAAGCTATCACTAGCATTCCATAACGTAATCGGAGGTCACCGACCTTACGTCACTCCGATGGATACATGATTTTCCTTGGCGCTTGTGTGCTTATATGATATATGTATATAAAACAGGTATATGTGTATGGATATGTATATATAAATAAGATAAGTAATTGTATATGAGACGTGTATATGTATAAAATATAAGCAAATGTATATGTATATGTGTATGGGGAAAGGGGAAGGGCCACTGTTATATCACCACCTGATTCAGCTGGATTCCATCCTGGACGCGGGATGCCTGGACGCGGGATATGGGAGAGTCGTACGCGGCGTCTGTATATTTATATAATGTATGATACATATATATGATGTAATGTGTTGGGACACCGTTGGGGAGGGCGTTGGGAGAGCCGATATATTCGGCGTCTGTAAATGTGAATAAAAGATACTGTTTACTGAATTGTACCGTTTTCTGTATACAAGAATAAGGGACACCGTGGGAGTGGAGCCGATTGTATTCGGCGTCTGTAAATGTGAGCAAAAGGTACCGTTACTGAAATGTACTGTTTTCTGTACACGGGAATAAGTAATATATAAATGTTAATTCCTATGCTTATGAAAAGAAACTTTTCAAAGACGAAAGGGCAAGCCTACATGACAGCCGGCCTAAAAAGGGGCCTTCCTATGCACAGGTTGCTTTCTCGCCTCGTTATATGCCCTGTGACTCCATGATATTATTAATCGTACTCTATGTTACTTCTTGTATTATTTTCTATGCCTTACATACTCGGTACACTATTCGTACTGACGTCCCTTCTTGTGGACGCTGCGTTTCATGCCGCGCAGGTCAGCAAACAGGTGGACTTGATCCTTAGGAGCTCTGCCAGCAGTACTCTACAGCGCTCCAGTCGTTCCGGAGCCTTATTTCAGTGGTACTATTTTGTGTATATATAATCTCGGGCACGATAGTACCCGGCCCTTTTCTATGTATAAGTGTACTATGTCTAGAGGCTCCTAGGCAGTTATGTACAGTCGGTCAAGCATAGTTAGATATATGGTGTTTTGGCATGTTAATGTTGTCGTATAAAGTGCTAACGAAGTTTATTAGCCTATGTTCAGAATGACGCTGCTAATGTTAATGTTCAAAAAAAAATATGGCTCTGTTTACACAACTTGTTAAGAGGTAAGGGTAATATGATAGATAAGGAGTGCTCGGTACAAGTATCGGTACTCGTCACGGCCCCTAGTCTGGTCGTGACAGAAGTGGTATCAGAGCAGTTCGGTCCTAGGGGTTTTTCTACGAGCCGTGTCCAGTAGAGTCTTGTTTATGAGCGTGTAGCGTGCCACGCTTATAAACAGGAGGCTACAGGGCATTTCGGAAATGTGACCTTCTTTGCATTCTGAAATCGTGCGATAGAGCTAAGTTGCCAGGCTTCCATATTCCTTTTCTTAAACCTATGTTATGGTTTCAGTAATGCCGCCAAAGAGAAAGGCTACGATGGCCGAGAAAGCCAAGAGGGTGGCGGCCAACTGAACTGAACGGGAGCTAGAAGAAGATGAATCTCATAATGAGGCTCCCCCTCAGACTTTTCCTGCCCCCCCGGCACCAGCAGAGCAGGAAAGAGTTCCAGCTCCAGCCCCCGCACCCCCAGTCCCACCGCCAGCAGCTCCGGGCCAGCAGATGGCATATGCCATCCAGTTATTGACCCAGTTAGTTGCCGCACAGGCCCAGCGGCAAGATGTAGACCTGGGAGATAGGGCGGTAAGTGCAAGAGCCCGTGACTTTATTACCCTGAAGCCGCCAGTGTTTTATGGGTCAAAACCAGAGGAAGACCCGCAGAGTTTTATAGATGAGATGCTGAGGACTCTGAGAATTATACATGCTTCGGATACGGAGTCCGTAGAGTTGGCTTCATACAGGCTACGGGACGTGGCAGTCCTATGGTATAATAGCTGGGTATCTTCGAGGGGAGCAAATGCACCCCCTCTGGTTTGGCAGGAATTTACTGAGGCATTTCTGCGACATTTTCTACCACCGGAGGTTCGACGGGCTCGAGCCGATATGTTCTTGAACCTTCGACAGGGAAATATGAGCGTACGTGAGTACAGTCTTCGTTTTAACTCGTTAGCCAGGTACGCCCCAACCATGATAGCTAATATGGGGGATCATGTGCACCGATTTGTGAGTGGGCTGGGCCCACATTTAGTCAAGGAGTGTTTGACGGCTTCACTCCAGGATGGGATGACTATTACTCGTATTCAGGACCACGCCCAAAACCTGGAGGAACAGTATCAGTCACGAAGAGAGGAGCGTTATTCAGATAAGGGTTCCAGAAAAAGGGGCAGATTTTCCGGGACTAGAAGTGAGTATAGAGGGGGGCAGGCACAGGGGTAACCTAGGTATTCAGGCCAATCAGTGGCCAGTGCGCCACCTCGATTTGTAGATAGGGGATTTGATCATCCTACCTATTCAGGACCAGGTCAGAGTGCCAAGGCTTCAGGATCCCAGTACAGAGCTGATTTTAGCAGGATGGGGCTGCCCCCACCACGATGTGCTCGGTGTGGCAAGCCACACTCTAGGCAGTGCTACCTAGACACCGGTGGTTGTTTTGCCTGTGGCCGAACTGACCATTTTGTACGTGATTGACCACTAAAGGATGAAGGAGGCCGAACTCAGCCAGCCGGATCAGCAATCGGTTCATCGTCGACCGTGCGCCCTCGTGGACAGACTTCCCAGGCTCCAGCGGGCCGCGACCGAGGTAAAGGAGGGGCACCTAGTTCAGCCGGTCCTCCGCACCGCCTATATGCACTGACAGGACGACAGGACCCTGAACCTTCCGCAGACGCGGCCACAGGTACTTTTTTAGTATTTTCTATGATAACCGTGTGTTAATCAATTCGGATTTTATTTTACTCTATACTGTCCTCTGTATTACTGAACATACTAAGAGTTTGGAAATTTGGACGAAAAGTGGCTATACGCATAGGTAAAAAGGCGGATACTGGAGATTGCGGAGGTTAGAACAGTAAATAAAAGAAAATACGTGTTACGCGGACATTTCGAAACCTGTTAAAACCCCAACGCGTCCCATATTATGCGATATAAGTAGTACGGGGAAGTGGAGGTAGAAGTACTAACACCGAGACACTGAAATGCATTAAAGTTTCAAGGTTAAGCGTGCTCAGGTGGGAGTAAATCCATGATGGGTGACCCCCTGGGAAATATGCTGAAAATCGCATAAAGGCGGAAACAAGAGACGAGTGTAAGAGTAGGCAGCCCAAGGTAAATTGGGGTGCAGAAAGTGGTTAGAAACCCCATACGAGTTATATAGGCCGAGACGGACTAAACTAACAGAAAAAGGGAAGTCATGACGACAGAAAGCCTTGGGAATGACGGAGAAAAGTACAGGTGTCACAGGGAGAGACCAATATTAAGTCCACACTAGCTAAGGCAAGGAATCCCTAATATGGCGACATACGGGAACGTGTCTAGTGAGGGGATAGACGCGGCGGATGCCACGAAAAAGGGATTATAACCGTGAAGGTCGCAAGAGGCAACCTAAGCTCCCAAGATGAATATGCTAAGTGACATGAGGCATCTACAGAGGAGACCTCCCCGAAATAATATACTACGCTATGAGGCCAGTTCAACATTCGAGGACGAATGTTCTAAAGGGGGGGAGGATGTTATATCCTGTATTTTATACGTTCAGATATTCCAAGGTAGTCGTGACGAAGTTGAGGGAATGACCATTTCCCAAATGTACTTCAATGTACAAGTGGATTATAAATATTATTTACAACATTAGTATCATGGAAATAACGTGGATGGTTAGGGACGAAACGGTAATTTCATAAGGTGTTCATGAAGGTTCTTGAAAGGCCATAGTGGTTGTGTACCCTATGTGGACTAAGACTTACATAAGAAGACACTTAGTCTTCTTTATTCATTTTTGAGAAAACTCAAGAAAATGGGAGAAAATTTTAGATAAGAAAGAAAGGAGGGCTAAGTGTGAATTACAAAAATTATATGGGCCAAAGCTTGCATGGAAAGACATTAGTCTTCCTTATTTAGACTTAAGGAAATTCAAGAAAAAGGAGGAATTTTCTAGAAAAGAATGGAAGCGGTCATGTAGTCATATTTTTGTGTTGAGGGACTTATTCATAAATATGGAAAAAATGGGTGGAAGACTTGTATAAAGTTATTCCAATATTCATTATTTCTCTAGAAATTTCAAGAGAGTGAAGAACAAAAAGAAGAGGAGAAAAACAAGAAGGCATTTCGGCCAAGGGAAAAAAATTCCAAAAAAATTTCAAAACATTTCTTCAAAATCATTTCCTACCAATTAGAGGATCCTTAACAAGGTGGAGTTGTTGTTGGAGCAAGAAAAGCTTATATTCTTTCAAGCTACAAAATATAGCCAAGTGAAGAGTTGAAGCAAGAAGGTAAGAATTCATCCTTTTCTTATGTGTTATGGATGTTGTGCATGTTGTAGTGTGTAAAATGAGTGAAATTTATGGAGAATAAGAATGTAAGGGTGTGGCCGTGTGTACCTAGGTAGATGTAGGAAATTATGTTTAATTATTGTGTCTAGCATTGGGTTGTTATTGTTGTGAATGTTATGTCGATAAGAGAAGTTGAATGATTTTGGAAAGGTTGTAGTTATGAATGCATGATGGTGGCCGTGTGGTATATTGTATGTATAACCGTGTGTATGTGTTGAATGGTGGAAGAAGATGGGATAATTTTATTTAGTGTTTTGGTTGTTGTTGTATCGTGGATACTATGTTGTTATGGAATGCATAATAATCTTGTGAAGTTGTAGAAGTTGGAGACTTGTGATTGAGGTATTTAAATTGAATATTATGTTCTTGTATGTATGGAGGATAATGTTGTTAGCATGGTATTGTTGGCATATGAATTATAATGTTCTTATTGGAGTTGGAAAGTTTTTGGAAGAAGAAGTAAATTGATTGAATATGGAAATTGTTAGTATTGTTGTTGGCATTGTTGTTGAATTATGTTAATAGTTTGGCCGGGTTTGAATTCCCGGATTGTGTTTGATGAGAATTTGACTAAATTGAATGTCGAGGATGGTATATTTACAGAGGAAATGCTGCCGAAATTTCGGTAGCCAAGTATTACCTTAAGATTTCAACTCTAAGTATACTAATGAGAGTTTTGGTAAAAACGACCAATTTGCAGATTTTGACGAAATTGTGACGTGAATTTGGAATAGCAAAAGGAGCGGAAGGAGGTATGTAAGGCTTCACCCTTCTTTCTATGGCATGTCTTAGTTGTAATAAGTTGGGTACGAGCCTCGGGGACAACTCGGTTCCCCGGAATCCGCACCTAAAGTTTTCCACCTTTTGTTCAATAGAATTGAACTAGAAAGTGTGCCAATTGTTGGAAAAACCTCCTACACCCTTAGAACTTGTATAAATGGGACCTGATTACCCTAAGACCCTCACAAGTGACGCTATGACACGTAACATACGTAAATCGTATACGCTACCTCATCCGGCCCGAGGTGCGGCCGTTACTCTCGGATTTTCCTATAGTCGCGGTTGACTTACTTGAAGTAAATCCAAAGGGGACTTTTGATCCCAATCTCGTTACCGAATGATAAGTACTGTGACTACTCTAACGAGAATGTTTCTATGAGGATAATGATAATTACAATGTTAGACAAAAGAATGTACCTTTGATAAGTACGACCGGGACGACTCTATGACTAAGATGACTAAGCTAAGTATCTTACGTAAACATGAAAGTGATACACTAATTTTTGAATCGTATTTACATTTCCTAGCTATATCTTTATTTTCTCTGATTCCAAAGCCTATGACGGTCGTCTATGATGCCCGCGATTTCATTCTACGGTTACTGTAATACTATTCTCCGTTGATAGTCTCGCCTTAAAATACTTGTTCCTTCAAGGTGAGACAAAGCTATCACTAGCATTCCATAACGTAATCGGAGGTCACCGACCTTACGTCACTCCGATGGATACATGATTTTCCTTGGCGCTTGTGTGCTTATATGATATATGTATATAAAACAGGTATATGTGTATGGATATGTATATATAAATAAGATAAGTAATTGTATATGAGACGTGTATATGTATAAAATATAAGCAAATGTATATGTATATGTGTATGGGGAAAGGGGAAGGGCCACTGTTATATCACCACCTGATTCAGCTGGATTCCATCCTGGACGCGGGATGCCTGGACGCGGGATATGGGAGAGTCGTACGCGGCGTCTGTATATTTATATAATGTATGATACATATATATGATGTAATGTGTTGGGACACCGTTGGGGAGGGCGTTGGGAGAGCCGATATATTCGGCGTCTGTAAATGTGAATAAAAGATACTGTTTACTGAATTGTACCGTTTTCTGTATACAAGAATAAGGGACACCGTGGGAGTGGAGCCGATTGTATTCGGCGTCTGTAAATGTGAGCAAAAGGTACCGTTACTGAAATGTACTGTTTTCTGTACACGGGAATAAGTAATATATAAATGTTAATTCCTATGCTTATGAAAAGAAACTTTTCAAAGACGAAAGGGCAAGCCTACATGACAGCCGGCCTAAAAAGGGGCCTTCCTATGCACAGGTTGCTTTCTCGCCTCGTTATATGCCCTGTGACTCCATGATATTATTAATCGTACTCTATGTTACTTCTTGTATTATTTTCTATGCCTTACATACTCGGTACACTATTCGTACTCACGTCCCTTCTTGTGGACGCTGCGTTTCATGCCGCGCAGGTCAGCAAACAGGTGGACTTGATCCTTAGGAGCTCTGCCAGCAGTACTCTACAGCGCTCCAGTCGTTCCGGAGCCTTATTTCAGTGGTACTATTTTGTGTATATATAATCTCGGGCACGATAGTACCCGGCCCTTTTCTATGTATAAGTGTACTATGTCTAGAGGCTCCTAGGCAGTTATGTACAGTCGGTCAAGCATAGTTAGATATATGGTGTTTTGGCATGTTAATGTTGTCGTATAAAGTGCTAACGAAGTTTATTAGCCTATGTTCAGAATGACGCTGCTAATGTTAATGTTCAAAAAAAAATATGGCTCTGTTTACACAACTTGTTAAGAGGTAAGGGTAATATGATAGATAAGGAGTGCTCGGTACAAGTATCGGTACTCGTCACGGCCCCTAGTCTGGTCGTGACAGAAGTGGTATCAGAGCAGTTCGGTCCTAGGGGTTTTTCTACGAGCCGTGTCCAGTAGAGTCTTGTTTATGAGCGTGTAGCGTGCCACGCTTATAAACAGGAGGCTACAGGGCATTTCGGAAATGTGACCTTCTTTGCATTCTGAAATCGTGCGATAGAGCTAAGTTGCCAGGCTTCCATATTCCTTTTCTTAAACCTATGTTATGGTTTCAGTAATGCCGCCAAAGAGAAAGGCTACGATGGCCGAGAAAGCCAAGAGGGTGGCGGCCAACTGAACTGAACGGGAGCTAGAAGAAGATGAATCTCATAATGAGGCTCCCCCTCAGACTTTTCCTGCCCCCCCGGCACCAGCAGAGCAGGAAAGAGTTCCAGCTCCAGCCCCCGCACCCCCAGTCCCACCGCCAGCAGCTCCGGGCCAGCAGATGGCATATGCCATCCAGTTATTGACCCAGTTAGTTGCCGCACAGGCCCAGCGGCAAGATGTAGACCTGGGAGATAGGGCGGTAAGTGCAAGAGCCCGTGACTTTATTACCCTGAAGCCGCCAGTGTTTTATGGGTCAAAACCAGAGGAAGACCCGCAGAGTTTTATAGATGAGATGCTGAGGACTCTGAGAATTATACATGCTTCGGATACGGAGTCCGTAGAGTTGGCTTCATACAGGCTACGGGACGTGGCAGTCCTATGGTATAATAGCTGGGTATCTTCGAGGGGAGCAAATGCACCCCCTCTGGTTTGGCAGGAATTTACTGAGGCATTTCTGCGACATTTTCTACCACCGGAGGTTCGACGGGCTCGAGCCGATATGTTCTTGAACCTTCGACAGGGAAATATGAGCGTACGTGAGTACAGTCTTCGTTTTAACTCGTTAGCCAGGTACGCCCCAACCATGATAGCTAATATGGGGGATCATGTGCACCGATTTGTGAGTGGGCTGGGCCCACATTTAGTCAAGGAGTGTTTGACGGCTTCACTCCAGGATGGGATGACTATTACTCGTATTCAGGACCACGCCCAAAACCTGGAGGAACAGTATCAGTCACGAAGAGAGGAGCGTTATTCAGATAAGGGTTCCAGAAAAAGGGGCAGATTTTCCGGGACTAGAAGTGAGTATAGAGGGGGGCAGGCACAGGGGTAACCTAGGTATTCAGGCCAATCAGTGGCCAGTGCGCCACCTCGATTTGTAGATAGGGGATTTGATCATCCTACCTATTCAGGACCAGGTCAGAGTGCCAAGGCTTCAGGATCCCAGTACAGAGCTGATTTTAGCAGGATGGGGCTGCCCCCACCACGATGTGCTCGGTGTGGCAAGCCACACTCTAGGCAGTGCTACCTAGACACCGGTGGTTGTTTTGCCTGTGGCCGAACTGACCATTTTGTACGTGATTGACCACTAAAGGATGAAGGAGGCCGAACTCAGCCAGCCGGATCAGCAATCGGTTCATCGTCGACCGTGCGCCCTCGTGGACAGACTTCCCAGGCTCCAGCGGGCCGCGACCGAGGTAAAGGAGGGGCACCTAGTTCAGCCGGTCCTCCGCACCGCCTATATGCACTGACAGGACGACAGGACCCTGAACCTTCCGCAGACGCGGCCACAGGTACTTTTTTAGTATTTTCTATGATAACCGTGTGTTAATCAATTCGGATTTTATTTTACTCTATACTGTCCTCTGTATTACTGAACATACTAAGAGTTTGGAAATTTGGACGAAAAGTGGCTATACGCATAGGTAAAAAGGCGGATACTGGAGATTGCGGAGGTTAGAACAGTAAATAAAAGAAAATACGTGTTACGCGGACATTTCGAAACCTGTTAAAACCCCAACGCGTCCCATATTATGCGATATAAGTAGTACGGGGAAGTGGAGGTAGAAGTACTAACACCGAGACACTGAAATGCATTAAAGTTTCAAGGTTAAGCGTGCTCAGGTGGGAGTAAATCCATGATGGGTGACCCCCTGGGAAATATGCTGAAAATCGCATAAAGGCGGAAACAAGAGACGAGTGTAAGAGTAGGCAGCCCAAGGTAAATTGGGGTGCAGAAAGTGGTTAGAAACCCCATACGAGTTATATAGGCCGAGACGGACTAAACTAACAGAAAAAGGGAAGTCATGACGACAGAAAGCCTTGGGAATGACGGAGAAAAGTACAGGTGTCACAGGGAGAGACCAATATTAAGTCCACACTAGCTAAGGCAAGGAATCCCTAATATGGCGACATACGGGAACGTGTCTAGTGAGGGGATAGACGCGGCGGATGCCACGAAAAAGGGATTATAACCGTGAAGGTCGCAAGAGGCAACCTAAGCTCCCAAGATGAATATGCTAAGTGACATGAGGCATCTACAGAGGAGACCTCCCCGAAATAATATACTACGCTATGAGGCCAGTTCAACATTCGAGGACGAATGTTCTAAAGGGGGGGAGGATGTTATATCCTGTATTTTATACGTTCAGATATTCCAAGGTAGTCGTGACGAAGTTGAGGGAATGACCATTTCCCAAATGTACTTCAATGTACAAGTGGATTATAAATATTATTTACAACATTAGTATCATGGAAATAACGTGGATGGTTAGGGACGAAACGGTAATTTCATAAGGTGTTCATGAAGGTTCTTGAAAGGCCATAGTGGTTGTGTACCCTATGTGGACTAAGACTTACATAAGAAGACACTTAGTCTTCTTTATTCATTTTTGAGAAAACTCAAGAAAATGGGAGAAAATTTTAGATAAGAAAGAAAGGAGGGCTAAGTGTGAATTACAAAAATTATATGGGCCAAAGCTTGCATGGAAAGACATTAGTCTTCCTTATTTAGACTTAAGGAAATTCAAGAAAAAGGAGGAATTTTCTAGAAAAGAATGGAAGCGGTCATGTAGTCATATTTTTGTGTTGAGGGACTTATTCATAAATATGGAAAAAATGGGTGGAAGACTTGTATAAAGTTATTCCAATATTCATTATTTCTCTAGAAATTTCAAGAGAGTGAAGAACAAAAAGAAGAGGAGAAAAACAAGAAGGCATTTCGGCCAAGGGAAAAAAATTCCAAAAAAATTTCAAAACATTTCTTCAAAATCATTTCCTACCAATTAGAGGATCCTTAACAAGGTGGAGTTGTTGTTGGAGCAAGAAAAGCTTATATTCTTTCAAGCTACAAAATATAGCCAAGTGAAGAGTTGAAGCAAGAAGGTAAGAATTCATCCTTTTCTTATGTGTTATGGATGTTGTGCATGTTGTAGTGTGTAAAATGAGTGAAATTTATGGAGAATAAGAATGTAAGGGTGTGGCCGTGTGTACCTAGGTAGATGTAGGAAATTATGTTTAATTATTGTGTCTAGCATTGGGTTGTTATTGTTGTGAATGTTATGTCGATAAGAGAAGTTGAATGATTTTGGAAAGGTTGTAGTTATGAATGCATGATGGTGGCCGTGTGGTATATTGTATGTATAACCGTGTGTATGTGTTGAATGGTGGAAGAAGATGGGATAATTTTATTTAGTGTTTTGGTTGTTGTTGTATCGTGGATACTATGTTGTTATGGAATGCATAATAATCTTGTGAAGTTGTAGAAGTTGGAGACTTGTGATTGAGGTATTTAAATTGAATATTATGTTCTTGTATGTATGGAGGATAATGTTGTTAGCATGGTATTGTTGGCATATGAATTATAATGTTCTTATTGGAGTTGGAAAGTTTTTGGAAGAAGAAGTAAATTGATTGAATATGGAAATTGTTAGTATTGTTGTTGGCATTGTTGTTGAATTATGTTAATAGTTTGGCCGGGTTTGAATTCCCGGATTGTGTTTGATGAGAATTTGACTAAATTGAATGTCGAGGATGGTATATTTACAGAGGAAATGCTGCCGAAATTTCGGTAGCCAAGTATTACCTTAAGATTTCAACTCTAAGTATACTAATGAGAGTTTTGGTAAAAACGACCAATTTGCAGATTTTGACGAAATTGTGACGTGAATTTGGAATAGCAAAAGGAGCGGAAGGAGGTATGTAAGGCTTCACCCTTCTTTCTATGGCATGTCTTAGTTGTAATAAGTTGGGTACGAGCCTCGGGGACAACTCGGTTCCCCGGAATCCGCACCTAAAGTTTTCCACCTTTTGTTCAATAGAATTGAACTAGAAAGTGTGCCAATTGTTGGAAAAACCTCCTACACCCTTAGAACTTGTATAAATGGGACCTGATTACCCTAAGACCCTCACAAGTGACGCTATGACACGTAACATACGTAAATCGTATACGCTACCTCATCCGGCCCGAGGTGCGGCCGTTACTCTCGGATTTTCCTATAGTCGCGGTTGACTTACTTGAAGTAAATCCAAAGGGGACTTTTGATCCCAATCTCGTTACCGAATGATAAGTACTGTGACTACTCTAACGAGAATGTTTCTATGAGGATAATGATAATTACAATGTTAGACAAAAGAATGTACCTTTGATAAGTACGACCGGGACGACTCTATGACTAAGATGACTAAGCTAAGTATCTTACGTAAACATGAAAGTGATACACTAATTTTTGAATCGTATTTACATTTCCTAGCTATATCTTTATTTTCTCTGATTCCAAAGCCTATGACGGTCGTCTATGATGCCCGCGATTTCATTCTACGGTTACTGTAATACTATTCTCCGTTGATAGTCTCGCCTTAAAATACTTGTTCCTTCAAGGTGAGACAAAGCTATCACTAGCATTCCATAACGTAATCGGAGGTCACCGACCTTACGTCACTCCGATGGATACATGATTTTCCTTGGCGCTTGTGTGCTTATATGATATATGTATATAAAACAGGTATATGTGTATGGATATGTATATATAAATAAGATAAGTAATTGTATATGAGACGTGTATATGTATAAAATATAAGCAAATGTATATGTATATGTGTATGGGGAAAGGGGAAGGGCCACTGTTATATCACCACCTGATTCAGCTGGATTCCATCCTGGACGCGGGATGCCTGGACGCGGGATATGGGAGAGTCGTACGCGGCGTCTGTATATTTATATAATGTATGATACATATATATGATGTAATGTGTTGGGACACCGTTGGGGAGGGCGTTGGGAGAGCCGATATATTCGGCGTCTGTAAATGTGAATAAAAGATACTGTTTACTGAATTGTACCGTTTTCTGTATACAAGAATAAGGGACACCGTGGGAGTGGAGCCGATTGTATTCGGCGTCTGTAAATGTGAGCAAAAGGTACCGTTACTGAAATGTACTGTTTTCTGTACACGGGAATAAGTAATATATAAATGTTAATTCCTATGCTTATGAAAAGAAACTTTTCAAAGACGAAAGGGCAAGCCTACATGACAGCCGGCCTAAAAAGGGGCCTTCCTATGCACAGGTTGCTTTCTCGCCTCGTTATATGCCCTGTGACTCCATGATATTATTAATCGTACTCTATGTTACTTCTTGTATTATTTTCTATGCCTTACATACTCGGTACACTATTCGTACTGACGTCCCTTCTTGTGGACGCTGCGTTTCATGCCGCGCAGGTCAGCAAACAGGTGGACTTGATCCTTAGGAGCTCTGCCAGCAGTACTCTACAGCGCTCCAGTCGTTCCGGAGCCTTATTTCAGTGGTACTATTTTGTGTATATATAATCTCGGGCACGATAGTACCCGGCCCTTTTCTATGTATAAGTGTACTATGTCTAGAGGCTCCTAGGCAGTTATGTGCAGTCGGTCAAGCATAGTTAGATATATGGTGTTTTGGCATGTTAATGTTGTCGTATAAAGTGCTAACGAAGTTTATTAGCCTATGTTCAGAATGACGCTGCTAATGTTAATGTTCAAAAAAAAATATGGCTCTGTTTACACAACTTGTTAAGAGGTAAGGGTAATATGATAGATAAGGAGTGCTCGGTACAAGTATCGGTACTCGTCACGGCCCCTAGTCGGGTCGTGACAACCAGCTGATCAGGTGGTAATGCGTAAATAACGCCTCACCCTTTCCCCATACACCATATATATATATATATATATATATATATGTATGTATATATACATATATATATATATATATATATATATATATGTATATATACATATATATGTATATATACATAATATACGCGTATATAACGTCTTCTGGTCACGGGGCAATATGCATTCATGTAAATGAATGCAACGCATAAATGTGAACTAACATAATCATGATACACAACTCAGGACCCATGAACAGAAGGGACAATCATAAGAAGGGCACAGGAATATCAAAGACTAAAGTACTCCTAGTGCTTCTAAGAGTAGAGTAATATGGAAGCTCGTTTACTCGTTGTTCGCTCATATCATAGGATCATGCCAAAAAGAAAGAAAGAAAGGGAAAGCCTTAACATACCTAAAAGATAATTTCTCGACTTCCCAACTTACTTCGGGTCTCGCAATCTACGTATAAAAGCAGTCGCACTATTATTAGGCTTATTGACATATATTTGTTTTAAGCCTTCAAATGAAATCCCTTTTAGAATCTGCCGAAATTCGGGCAGCATCTCCCTTGTTTATATCCCTAGCCCGAAATCGCAATACCAACAAAACAACTGCTACAATAGCACCAACATCAACAACATCATCATCAATACCAAAATATTCCATAAAACATACCACCAGCCGATCAGGTAGTAATGCGTAAATAACGCCTCACCCTTTCCCCATACACCATATATATATATATATATATATATATATATATATATATATATATATATATATGTATATATACATATATATGTATATATACATAATATACGCGTATATAACGTCTTCTGGTCACGGGTCAATATGTATATATGTAAATGAATGCAACGCATAAATGTGAACTAACATAATCATGATACACAACTCAGGACCCATGAACAGAAGGGACAATCATAAGAAGGGTACAGGAACATCAAAGACTAAAGTACTCCTAGTACTTCTAAGAGTAGAGTAATATGGAAGCTCGTTTACTCGTTGTTCGCTCATGTCATTGGATCATGCCAAAAAGAAAGAAAGGCAAAGCCTTAACATACCTGGAAGATAATTTCTCGACTTCCCAACTTACTTCAGGTCTCGCAATCTACGTATAAAAGCAGTCGCACTATTATTAGGCTTATTGTCATATATTAGTTTTATGCCTTCAAATGAAATCCCTTTTAGAATCTGCCGGAATTCGGGCAGCATCTCCTTTGTTTATATCCCTAGCCCGAAATCGCAATACCAACAAAACAACTGCTACAATATTACCAACATCAACAACATCATCATCAATACCAAAATATTCCATAAAACATACCACCAGCTGATCAGGTGGTAATGCGTAAATAACGCCTCACCCTTTCCCCATACACCATATATATATATATATATATATATATATATACATGTATATATACATATATATGTATATATACATAATATACGCGTATATAACGTCTTCTGGTCACGGGTCAATATGTATATATGTAAATGAATGCAACGCATAAATGTGAACTAACATAATCATGATACACAACTCAGGACCCATGAACAGAAGGGACAATCATAAGAAGGGTACAGGAACATCAAAGACTAAAGTACTCCTAGTACTTCTAAGAGTAGAGTAATATGGAAGCTCGTTTACTCGTTGTTCGCTCATGTCATTGGATCATGCCAAAAAGAAAGAAAGGCAAAGCCTTAACATACCTGGAAGATAATTTCTCGACTTCCCAACTTACTTCAGGTCTCGCAATCTACGTATAAAAGCAGTCGCACTATTATTAGGCTTATTGTCATATATTAGTTTTATGCCTTCAAATGAAATCCCTTTTAGAATCTGCCGGAATTCGGGCAGCATCTCCTTTGTTTATATCCCTAGCCCGAAATCGCAATACCAACAAAACAACTGCTACAATAGCACCAACATCAACAACATCATCATCAATACCAAAATATTCCATAAAACATACCACCAGCTGATCAGGTGGTAATGCGTAAATAACGCCTCACCCTTTCCCCATACACCATATATATATATATATATATATATATATATATATATATATACATATATATGTATATATACATAATATACGCGTATATAACGTCTTCTGGTCACGGGGCAATATGCATACATGTAAATGAATGCAACGCATAAATGTGAACTAACATAATCATGATACACAACTCAGAACCCATGAACAGAAGGGACAATCATAAGAAGGGCACAGGAACATCAAAGACTAAAGTACTCCTAGTGCTTCTAAGAGTAGAGTAATATGGAAGCTCGTTTACTCGTTGTTCGCTCATGTCATTGGATCATGCCAAAAAGAAAGAAAGGCAAAGCCTTAACATACCTGGAAGATAATTTCTCGACTTCCCAACTTACTTCGGGTCTCGCAATCTACGTATAAAAGCAGCCGCACTATTATTAGGCTTATTGTCATATATTTGTTTTAAGCCATCAAATGAAATCCCTTTTAGAATCTGCCGAAATTCGGGCAGCATCTCCCTTGTTTATATCCCTAGCCCGAAATCGTAATACCAACAAAACAACTGCTACAATAGCACCAACATCAACAACATCATCATCAATACCAAAATATTCCATAAAACATACCACCAGCTGATCAGGTGGTAATGCGTAAATAACGCCTCACCCTTTCCCCATACACCATATATATATATATATATATATATATATATATATACATATATATGTATATATACATAATATACGCGTATATAACGTCTTCTGGTCACGGGGCAATATGCATACATGTAAATGAATGCAACGCATAAATGTGAACTAACATAATCATGATACACAACTCAGAACCCATGAACAGAAGGGACAATCATAAGAAGGGCACAGGAACATCAAAGACTAAAGTACTCCTAGTGCTTCTAAGAGTAGAGTAATATGGAAGCTCGTTTACTCGTTGTTCGCTCATGTCATTGGATCATGCCAAAAAGAAAGAAAGGCAAAGCCTTAACATACCTGGAAGATAATTTCTCGACTTCCCAACTTACTTCGGGTCTCGCAATCTACGTATAAAAGCAGCCGCACTATTATTAGGCTTATTGTCATATATTTGTTTTAAGCCATCAAATGAAATCCCTTTTAGAATCTGCCGAAATTCGGGCAGCATCTCCCTTGTTTATATCCCTAGCCCGAAATCGTAATACCAACAAAACAACTGCTACAATAGCACCAACATCAACAACATCATCATCAATACCAAAATATTCCATAAAACATACCACCAGCTGATCAGGTGGTAATGCGTAAATAACGCCTCACCCTTTCCCCATACACCATATATATATATATATATATATATATATATATATATATATATATATATATATATATATATATATACATATATATGTATATATACATAATATACGCGTATATAACGTCTTCTGGTCACGGGGCAATATGCATACATGTAAATGAATGCAACGCATAAATGTGAACTAACATAATCATGATACACAACTCAGGACCCATGAACAGAAGGGACAATCATAAGAAGGGCACAGGAACATCAAAGACTAAAGTACTCCTAGTGCTTCTAAGAGTAGAGTAATATGGAAGCTCGTTTACTCGTTGTTCGCTCATGTCATTGGATCATGCCAAAAAGAAAGAAAGGCAAAGCCTTAACATACCTGGAAGATAATTTCTCGACTTCCCAACTTACTTCGGGTCTCGCAATTCTACGTATAAAAGCAGTCGCACTATTATTAGGCTTATTGTACATATATTTGTTTTAAGCCTTCAAATGAAATCCCTTTTAGAATCTGCCGAAATTCGGGCAGCATCTCCCTTGTTTATATCCCTAGCCCGAAATCGCAATACCAACAAAACAACTGCTACAATAGCACCAACATCAACAACATCATCATCAATACCAAAATATTCCATAAAACATACCACCAGCTGATCAGGTGGTAATGCGTAAATAACGCCTCACCCTTTCCCCATACACCAATATATATATATATATATATATATATATATATATATATATATATATATATATATATATATATATACATATATATGTATATATACATAATATACGCGTATATAACGTCTTCTGGTCACGGGGCAATATGCATACATGTAAATGAATGCAACGCATAAATGTGAACTAACATAATCATGATACACAACTCAGGACCCATGAACAGAAGGGACAATCATAAGAAGGGCACAGGAACATCAAAGACTAAAGTACTCCTAGTGCTTCTAAGAGTAGAGTAATATGGAAGCTCGTTTACTCGTTGTTCGCTCATGTCATTGGATCATGCCAAAAAGAAAGAAAGGCAAAGCCTTAACATACCTGGAAGATAATTTCTCGACTTCCCAACTTACTTCGGGTCTCGCAATCTACGTATAAAAGCAGTCGCACTATTATTAGGCTTATTGTCATATATTTGTTTTAAGCCATCAAATGAAATCCCTTTTAGAATCTGCCGAAATTCGGGCAGCATCTCCCTTGTTTATATCCCTAGCCCGAAATCGCAATACCAACAAAACAACTGCTACAATAGCACCAGCATCAACAACATCATCATCAATACCAAAATATTCCATAAAACATACCACCAGCTGATCAGGTGGTAATGCGTAAATAACGCCTCACCCTTTCCCCATACACCATATATATATATATATATATATATATATATATATATATATATATATATATATATATGTATGTATATATACATATATATGTATATATACATAATATACGCGTATATAACGTCTTCTGGTCACGGGGCAATATGCATACATGTAAATGAATGCAACGCATAAATGTGAACTAACATAATCATGATACACAACTCAGGACCCATGAACAGAAGGGACAATCATAAGAAGGGCACAGGAACATCAAAGACTAAAGTACTCCTAGTGCTTCTAAGAGTAGAGTAATATGGAAGCTCATTTACTCGTTGTTCGCTCATGTCATTGGATCATGCCAAAAAGAAAGAAAGGCAAAGCCTTAACATACCTGGAAGATAATTTCTCGACTTCCCAACTTACTTCGGGTCTCGCAATCTACGTATAAAAGCAGTCGCACTATTATTAGGCTTATTGTCATATATTTGTTTTAAGCCATTCAAATGAAATCCCTTTTAGAATCTGCCGAAATTCGGGCAGCATCTCCCTTGTTTATATCCCTAGCCCGAAATCGCTAATACCAACAAAACAACTGCTACAATAGCACCAACATCAACAACATCATCATCAATACCAAAATATTCCATAAAACATACCACCAGCTGATCAGGTGGTAATGCGTAAATAACGCCTCACCCTTTCCCCATACACCATATATATATATATATATATATATATATATATATATATATATATATATATATATATATATATATATATATATTATATATATATGTATGTATATATACATATATATGTATATATACATAATATACGCGTATATAACGTCTTCTGGTCACGGGGCAATATGCATACATGTAAATGAATGCAACGCATAAATGTGAACTAACATAATCATGATACACAACTCAGGACCCATGAACAGAAGGGACAATCATAAGAAGGGCACAGGAACATCAAAGACTAAAGTACTCCTAGTGCTTCTAAGAGTAGAGTAATATGGAAGCTCAGTTTACTCGTTGTTCGCTCATGTCATTGGATCATGCCAAAAAGAAAGAAAGGCAAAGCCTTAACATACCTGGAAGATAATTTCTCGACTTCCCAACTTACTTCGGGTCTCGCAATCTACGTATAAAAGCAGTCGCACTATTATTAGGCTTATTGTCATATATTTGTTTTAAGCCTTCAAATGAAATCCCTTTTAGAATCTGCCGAAATTCGGGCAGCATCTCCCTTGTTTATATCCCTAGCCCGAAATCGCAATACCAACAAAACAACTGCTACAATAGCACCAACATCAACAACATCATCATCAATACCAAAATATTCCATAAAACATACCACCAGCTGATCAGGTGGTAATGCGTAAATAACGCCTCACCCTTTCCCCATACACCATATATATATATATATATATATATATATATATATATATATATATATATATGTATATATACATATATATGTATATATACATAATATACGCGTATATAACGTCTTCTGGTCACGGGGCAATATGCATACATGTAAATGAATGCAACGCATAAATGTGAACTAACATAATCATGATACACAACTCAGGACCCATGAACAGAAGGGACAATCATAAGAAGGGCACAGGAACATCAAAGACTAAAGTACTCCTAGTGCTTCTAAGAGTAGAGTAATATGGAAGCTCATTTACTCGTTGTTCGCTCATGTCATTGGATCATGCCAAAAAGAAAGAAAGGCAAAGCCTTAACATACCTGGAAGATAATTTCTCGACTTCCCAACTTACTTCGGGTCTCGCAATCTACGTATAAAAGCAGTCGCACTATTATTAGGCTTATTGTCATATATTTGTTTTAAGCCATCAAATGAAATCCCTTTTAGAATCTGCCGAAATTCGGGCAGCATCTCCCTTGTTTATATCCCTAGCCCGAAATCGCAATACCAACAAAACAACTGCTACAATAGCACCAACATCAACAACATCATCATCAATACCAAAATATTCCATAAAACATACCACCAGCTGATCAGGTGGTAATGCGTAAATAACGCCTCACCCTTTCCCCATACACCATATATATATATATATATATATATATATATATATATATATATATATATATATATGTATGTATATATACATATATATGTATATATACATAATATACGCGTATATAACGTCTTCTGGTCACGGGGCAATATGCATACATGTAAATGAATGCAACGCATAAATGTGAACTAACATAATCATGATACACAACTCAGGACCCATGAACAGAAGGGACAATCATAAGAAGGGCACAGGAACATCAAAGACTAAAGTACTCCTAGTGCTTCTAAGAGTAGAGTAATATGGAAGCTCATTTACTCGTTGTTCGCTCATGTCATTGGATCATGCCAAAAAGAAAGAAAGGCAAAGCCTTAACATACCTGGAAGATAATTTCTCGACTTCCCAACTTACTTCGGGTCTCGCAATCTACGTATAAAAGCAGTCGCACTATTATTAGGCTTATTGTCATATATTTGTTTTAAGCCATCAAATGAAATCCCTTTTAGAATCTGCCGAAATTCGGGCAGCATCTCCCTTGTTTATATCCCTAGCCCGAAATCGCAATACCAACAAAACAACTGCTACAATAGCACCAGCATCAACAACATCATCATCAATACCAAAATATTCCATAAAACATACCACCAGCTGATCAGGTGGTAATGCGTAAATAACGCCTCACCCTTTCCCCATACACCATATATATATATATATATATATATATATATATATATATATATATATATGTATGTATGTATATATACATATATATGTATATATACATAATATACGCGTATATAACGTCTTCTGGTCACGGGGCAATATGCATACATGTAAATGAATGCAACGCATAAATGTGAACTAACATAATCATGATACACAACTCAGGACCCATGAACAGAAGGGACAATCATAAGAAGGGCACAGGAACATCAAAGACTAAAGTACTCCTAGTGCTTCTAAGAGTAGAGTAATATGGAAGCTCATTTACTCGTTGTTCGCTCATGTCATTGGATCATGCCAAAAAGAAAGAAAGGCAAAGCCTTAACATACCTGGAAGATAATTTCTCGACTTCCCAACTTACTTCGGGTCTCGCAATCTACGTATAAAAGCAGTCGCACTATTATTAGGCTTATTGTCATATATTTGTTTTAAGCCATCAAATGAAATCCCTTTTAGAATCTGCCGAAATTCGGGCAGCATCTCCCTTGTTTTTATCCCTAGCCCGAAATCTGTAATACCAACAAAACAACTGCTACAATAGCACCAACATCAACAACATCATCATCAATACCAAAATATTCCATAAAACATTCCACCAGCTGATCAGGTGGTAATGCGTAAATAACGCCTCACCCTTTCCCCATACACCATATATATATATATATATATATATATATATATATATACATATATATGTATATATACATAATATACGCGTATATAACGTCTTCTGGTCACGGGGCAATATGCATACATGTAAATGAATGCAACGCATAAATGTGAACTAACATAATCATGATACACAACTCAGGACCCATGAACAGAAGGGACAATCATAAGAAGGGCACAGGAACATCAAAGACTAAAGTACTCCTAGAGCTTCTAAGAGTAGAGTAATATGGAAGCTCGTTTACTCGTTGTTCGCTCATGTCATTTGATCATGCCAAAAAGAAAGAAAGGCAAAGCCTTAACATACCTGGAAGATAATTTCTCGACTTCCCAACTTACTTCGGGTCTCGCAATCTACGTATAAAAGCAGTCGCACTATTATTAGGCTTATTGTCATATATTTGTTTTAAGCCATCAAATGAAATCCCTTTTAGAATCTGCCGAAATTCGGGCAGCATCTCCCTTGTTTATATCCCTAGCCCGAAATCGTAATACCAACAAAACAACTGCTACAATAGCACCAACATCAACAACATCATCATCAATACCAAAATATTCCATAAAACATACCACCAGCTGATCAGGTGGTAATGCGTAAATAACGCCTCACCCTTTCCCCATACACCATATATATATATATATATATATATATATATATATATATGTATGTATATATACATATATATGTATATATACATAATATACGCGTATATAACGTCTTCTGGTCACGGGGCAATATGCATACATGTAAATGAATGCAACGCATAAATGTGAACTAACATAATCATGATACACAACTCAGGACCCATGAACAGAAGGGACAATCATAAGAAGGGCACAGGAACATCAAAGACTAAAGTACTCCTAGTGCTTCTAAGAGTAGAGTAATATGGAAGCTCATTTACTCGTTGTTCGCTCATGTCATTGGATCATGCCAAAAAGAAAGAAAGGCAAAGCCTTAACATACCTGGAAGATAATTTCTCGACTTCCCAACTTACTTCGGGTCTCGCAATCTACGTATAAAAGCAGTCGCACTATTATTAGGCTTATTGTCATATATTTGTTTTAAGCCATCAAATGAAATCCCTTTTAGAATCTGCCGAAATTCGGGCAGCATCTCCCTTGTTTTTATCCCTAGCCCGAAATCGTAATACCAACAAAACAACTGCTACAATAGCACCAACATCAACAACATCATCATCAATACAAAAATATTCCGTAAAACATACCACCAGCTGATCAGGTGGTAATGCGTAAATAACGCCTCACCCTTTTCCCATACACCATATATATATATATATATATATATATATATATATACATATATATATACATATATATGTATATATACATAATATACGCGTATATTACGTCTTCTGGTCACGGGTCAATATGTATATATGTAAATGAATGCAACGCATAAATGTGAACTAACATAATTATGATACACAACTCAGGACCCATGAACAGAAGGGACAATCATAAGAAGGGTACAGGAACATCAAAGACTAAAGTACTCCTAGTGTTTCTAAGAGTAGAGTAATATGGAAGCTCGTTTACTCGTTGTTCGCTCATATCATAGGATCATGCCAAAAAGAAAGAAAGAAAGGGAAAGCCTTAACATACCTAAAAGATAATTTCTCGACTTCCCAACTTACTTCGGGTCTCGCAATCTACGTATAAAAGCAGTCGCACTATTATTAGGCTTATTGACATATATTTGTTTTAAGCCTTCAAATGAAATCCCTTTTAGAATCTGCCGAAATTCGGGCAGCATCTCCCTTGTTTATATCCCTATCCCGAAATTGCAATACCAACAAAACAACTGCTACAATAGCACCAACATCAACAACATCATCATCAATACCAAAATATTCCATAAAACATACCACCAGCTGATCAAGTGGTAATGCGTAAATAACGCCTCACCCTTTCCCCATACACCATATATATATATATATATATATATGCATATATATGTACATATACATAATATACGCGTATATAACGTCTTCTGGTCACTGGTCAATATGCATATATGTAAATGAATGCAACGCATAAATGTGAACTAACATAATCATGATACACAACTCAGGACCCATGAACAGAAGGGACAATCATAAGAAGGGCACAGGAACATCAAAGACTAAAGTACTCCTAGTGCTTCTAAGAGTAGAGTAATATGGAAGCTCGTTTACTCGTTGTTCGCTCATGTCATTTGATCATGCCAAAAAGAAAGAAAGGCAAAGCCTTAACATACCTGGAAGATAATTTCTCGACTTCCCAACTTACTTCGAGTCTCGCAATCTACGTATAAAAGCAGTCGCACTATTATTAGGCTTATTGTCATATATTTGTTATAAGCCATCAAATGAAAACCCTTTTAGAATCTGCCGAAATTCGGGCAGCATCTCCCTTGTTTATATCCCTAGCCCGAAATCGTAATACCAACAAAACAACTGCTACAATAGCACCAACATCAACAACATCATCATCAATACCAAAATATTCCATAAAACATACCACCAGCTGATCAGGTGGTAATGCGTAAAAAACGCCTCACCCTTTTCCCATACACCATATATATATATATATATATATATATATGTATGTATATATTCATATATATGTATATATAAATAATATACGCCTATATAACGTCTTCTGGTCATGGGTCAATATCCATATATGTAAATGAATGCAACGCATAAATGTGAACTAACATAATCATGATACACAACTCAGGACCCATGAACAGAAGGGACAATCATAAGAAGGGCACAGGAACATCAAAGACTGAAGTACTCCTAGTGTTTCTAAGAGTAGAGTAATATGGAAGCTCGTTTACTCGTTGTTCGCTCATATCATAGGATCATGCCAAAAAGAAAGAAAGAAAGGGAAAGCCTTAACATACCTAAGAGATAATTTCTCGACTTCCCAACTTACTTCGGGTCTCGCAATCTACGTATAAAAGCAGTCGCACTATTATTAGGCTTATTGACATATATTTGTTTTAAGCCTTCAAATGAAATCCCTTTTAGAATCTGTCGAAATTCGGGCAGCATCTCCCTTGTTTATATCCCTAGCCCGAAATCGCAATACCAACAAAACAACTGCTACAATAGCACCAACATCAACAACATCATCATCAATACCAAAATATTCCATAAAACATTCCACCAGCTGATCAGGTGGTAATGCGTAAATAACGCCTCACCCTTTCCCCATACACCATATATATATATATATATATATATATATATATATATATATATATATATATATATATATATACATATATATGTATATATACATAATATACGCGTATATAACGTCTTCTGGTCACGGGGCAATATGCATACATGTAAATGAATGCAACGCATAAATGTGAACTAACATAATCATGATACACAACTCAGGACCCATGAACAGAAGGGACAATCATAAGAAGGGCACAGGAACATCAAAGACTAAAGTACTCCTAGTGCTTCTAAGAGTAGAGTAATATGGAAGCTCGTTTACTCGTTGTTCGCTCATGTCATTTGATCATGCCAAAAAGAAAGAAAGGCAAAGCCTTAACATACCTGGAAGATAATTTCTCGACTTCCCAACTTACTTCGGGTCTCGCAATCTACGTATAAAAGCAGTCGCACTATTATTAGGCTTATTGTCATATATTTGTTTTAAGCCATCAAATGAAATCCCTTTTAGAATCTGCCGAAATTCGGGCAGCATCTCCCTTGTTTATATCCCTAGCCCGAAATCGTAATACCAACAAAACAACTGCTACAATAGCACCAACATCAACAACATCATCATCAATACCAAAATATTCCATAAAACATACCACCAGCTGATCAGGTGGTAATGCGTAAATAACGCCTCACCCTTTTCCCATACACCATATATATATATATATATATATATATATATATATATATATATATATATATATATATATATATATATATATATATATATATATACATATATATATATATATATACATAATATACTCGTATATAACGTCTTCTGGTCACGGGGCAATATGCATACATGTAAATGAATGCAACGCATAAATGTGAACTAACATAATCATGATACACAACTCAGGACCCATGAACAGAAGGGACAATCATAAGAAGGGCACAGGAACATCAAAGACTAAAGTACTCCTAGTGCTTCTAAGAGTAGAGTAATATGGAAGCTCATTTACTCGTTGTTCGCTCATGTCATTGGATCATGCCAAAAAGAAAGAAAGGCAAAGCCTTAACATACCTGGAAGATAATTTCTCGACTTCCCAACTTACTTCGGGTCTCGCAATCTACGTATAAAAGCAGTCGCACTATTATTAGGCTTATTGTCATATATTTGTTTTAAGCCATCAAATGAAATCCCTTTTAGAATCTGCCGAAATTCGGGCAGCATCTCCCTTGTTTTTATCCCTAGCCCGAAATTGTAATACCAACAAAACAACTGCTACAATAGCACCAACATCAACAACATCATCATCAATACCAAAATATTCCATAAAACATTCCACCAGCTGATCTGGTGGTAATGCGTAAATAACGCCTCACCCTTTCCCCATACACCATATATATATATATATATATATATATATATATATATACATATATATGTATATATACATAATATACGCGTATATAACGTCTTCTGGTCACGGGGCAATATGCATACATGTAAATGAATGCAACGCATAAATGTGAACTAACATAATCATGATACACAACTCAGGACCCATGAACAGAAGGGACAATCATAAGAAGGGCACAGGAACATCAAAGACTAAAGTACTCCTAGTGCTTCTAAGAGTAGAGTAATATGGAAGCTCGTTTACTCGTTGTTCGCTCATGTCATTTGATCATGCCAAAAAGAAAGAAAGGCAAAGCCTTAACATACCTGGAAGATAATTTCTCGACTTCCCAACTTACTTCGGGTCTCGCAATCTACGTATAAAAGCAGTCGCACTATTATTAGGCTTATTGTCATATATTTGTTTTAAGCCATCAAATGAAATCCCTTTTAGAATCTGCCGAAATTCGGGCAGCATCTCCCTTGTTTATATCCCTAGCCCGAAATCGTAATACCAACAAAACAACTGCTACAATAGCACCAACATCAACAACATCATCATCAATACCAAAATATTCCATAAAACATACCACCAGCTGATCAGGTGGTAATGCATAAATAACGCCTCACCCTTTTCCCATACACCATATATATATATATATATATATATATATATATATATATATATATATATATATATATATATATATATATATATATATATATGTATATATTCATATATATGTATATATAAATAATATACACCTATATAACATCTTCTGGTCATGGTTCAATATCCATATATGTAAATGAATGCAACGCATAAATGTGAACTAACATAATCATGATACACAACTCAGGACCCATGAACAGAAGGGACAATCATAAGAAGGGCACAGGAACATCAAAGACTGAAGTACTCCTAGTGTTTCTAAGAGTAGAGTAATATGTAAGGCTCGTTTACTCGTTGTTCGCTCATATCATAGGATCATGCCAAAAAGAAAGAAAGAAAGGGAAAGCCTTAACATACCTAAGAGATAATTTCTCGACTTCCCAACTTACTTCGGGTCTCGCAATCTACGTATAAAAGCAGTCGCACTATTATTAGGCTTATTGACATATATTTGTTTTAAGCCTTCAAATGAAATCCCTTTTAGAATCTGCCGAAATTCGGGCAGCATCTCCCTTGTTTATATCCCTAGCCCGAAATCGCAATAACAACAAAACAACTGCTACAATAGCACCAACATCAACAACATCATCATCAATACCAAAATATTCCATAAAACATACCACCAGCTGATCAGGTGGTAATGCGTAAATAACGCCTCACCCTTTCCCCATACACCATATATATATATATATATATATATATATATATATATATATATATATATATATATATATATATATATATATATATGTATGTATATATACATATATATGTATATATACATAATATACGCGTATATAACGTTTTCTGGTCACGGGGCAATATGCATACATGTAAATGAATGCAACGCATAAATGTGAACTAACATAATCATGATACACAACTCAGGACCCATGAACAGAAGGGACAATCATAAGAAGGGCACAGGAACATCAAAGACTAAAGTACTCCTAGTGCTTCTAAGAGTAGAGTAATATGGAAGCTCATTTACTCGTTGTTCGCTCATGTCATTGGATCATGCCAAAAAGAAAGAAAGGCAAAGCCTTAACATACCTGGAAGATAATTTCTCGACTTCCCAACTTACTTCGGGTCTCGCAATCTACGTATAAAAGCAGTCGCACTATTATTAGGCTTATTGTCATATATTTGTTTTAAGCCATCAAATGAAATCCCTTTTAGAATCTGCCGAAATTCGGGCAGCATCTCCCTTGTTTATATCCCTAGCCCGAAATCGCAATACCAACAAAACAACTGCTACAATAGCACCAGCATCAACAACATCATCATCAATACCAAAATATTCCATAAAACATACCACCAGCTGATCAGGTGGTAATGCGTAAATAACGCCTCACCCTTTCCCCATACACCATATATATATATATATATATATATATATATATATGTATGTATATATACATATATATGTATATATACATAATATACGCGTATATAACGTCTTCTGGTCACGGGGCAATATGCATACATGTAAATGAATGCAACGCATAAATGTGAACTAACATAATCATGATACACAACTCATGACCCATGAACAGAAGGGACAATCATAAGAAGGGCACAGGAACATCAAAGTGTCACGACCCGACCAGAGTCGTGACGAGTACCCGATACTTGTACCGAGCACCCCTTAGCTATCCTGTATAAGCAGTGCCATATGTTTTTTTTTTTTAAACACTAACATTTGCAGTAAACTTTCTAATATCGCGTTACACCAGAACGCGGACCATTCGGAATAAAATACATTAAACTGCGCATAGCTGACTGTGTATATCTGTCTACGAGCCTCTAGACATAGTACATTTGTACATAGAAAGGGCCGAGTACGGTCGCGCCCGAAAATACATACACAAAATAGTACCAATGATATGAGGCTCCGGAACGACTGGAGCGCTGTACAATGCTACAGATGGAGCCCTAGAAACCCGGTCCGTGTACCTGCTGACCTGCGCGGCATGAACGCAGCGTCCACAAGAAGGGACGTCAGTACGAATAATGTACCGAGTATGTAAGGCATGGAAAACAGTTCAAGCAGTAACATAAAGTACGATCAATAATAATATCACAGAGTCATAGCGCGTATAACGAGGCAAGAACTTAACCTGTACATAGGGAGGCCCCTCTTTAGGCCGGCTGTCATGTAGGCTTTTCTTTTCATCTTTGAAACGTTTCTTTTCATAGGCATAGGAATCAACATTTTTATATTACTTATTCTCGTGTACAGAAAACAGTACATTTCAGTAACGGTATCTTTCATTTACATTTACAGATGCCGAATACAATCGGCTCCCCCAACCCCCTCCCCAACGATGACCCAACATATTACATCACATATGTATCACACATTATATATATATATATATATATATACAGACGCCACGTACGGCTCATCCCATATCCCGCGTCCGGGCATCTCGCGTCCAGGATGGAATCCAGCTGAATCAGGTGGTGATATAACAGTGGCCCTTCCCTTTTTCCCCATATACACATACATATACATTTACTTATCTTTTACGCATATACATGTCTCATATACAATTAGTTCATCGTATATATATATACACATCCACACACGTATACCCGCTTTATATACATATATCATATGGGCACACAAGAAAGCCAAGGAAACTCATGTATCCATCGGAGTGACATAAGGTCGATGATCTCCGATTACTTTACGGAATGTTAGTGATAGCTTTGTCTCACCTTGAAGGAACAAGTATTCTAAAGTGAGACTATCAACGGAGAGTAGGGTTACGGTAACCAAAATTGACATCGTAGGCATTTTAGATGACAGTCATGGGTTTTGGAATCTTAGAAAATAAAGTTATAACTAGAAAATATAAATACGATTTAAAAATTAGTTTATCGCTTCCATGTTTACATAAGGTACTTGGCTTAGTCATAGGGTCGTTTTGGTCGTACTTATCATAGCTACATTCCCTTACCCGACATTGTCATTATCATTATCATCATAGGGGCACTCCCGTTGGAGTGGTCATAGCACTTATTGCTTGGTGACGGAATCGGGATCGAAGGCCCCCTTTGGATACACTTCAAGCACGTTAACCAAGACTCTAGGAAAATCCGAGAGCAACGGGCCCACCTCGGGCCGGACGAGGTAGCGTATACCATTTACCCATATTACGTGTCATAGCATTACTTGTATGAGTCTTGGGGTGATCGGGTCCCACTTAGGCAAGTTATAGGGGTCTAGAAGGTCATTTCATCATTTTGCACACTTTCTACTTCAATTCAATTGAACGAAAAGTTGAAAACTTTAAGTGCGGATTCCGGGGATTAGGGGTGTCCCCGAGGCTCGTACCCGACTTCTTTTAGTTAAGACATGCCATAGAAAGAAGGGTGAAGCCTTACATACCTCTTTTCGCGTCCTTTGCTACTCCGAATTCACGACACAATCTCGTCAAAATCTGCAAATTGGTCAAGTTTACCAAAACTTCTTATTAGAATACTTAGTGTTGAAATCCTAAGGGAGTACTTGGCTACCGAAATTTCGGCAGCACTTCCTCTGTAAATACATCATCCTCGACATTTAACTTAGTCAAATTCTCATCAAGCACAATCCGGGAATTCAAACCCGGCCAAACTACTAACATAATTCAACAACCACACTAGTAATTCACATATTCCATTCAAAGTACATTATAACGATTTCCTACTATCGTCAACACCTTCCGACTCCAACGAGCACAATAACAACTTCATAAATATATATATATATATATATTCCAACAACATTATACCAATACCATTACATACTATCCATGCAAGAGCATTATTTCCAACTTACACAAACTTCCAATCACCAATACTTCACCAAACTTATTGAGTCTTTATTTGCAATATATGATCTACAACACAACAACTAAAATATTAAATTCAACTTGCCCCTTATCCCTTCACAATTCAACACATACACACGATTATACATGCCTTATACACGGCCTAACATCAAGCACACCTACACGGCTTCAACCTTAGTAGAGTCATTCAACTTTCATCATCAACATGGCATTCATAACAATAATAACTAAACATTAGATAAAATGATTAACATACAATTTCTACACACACAATCATGCACCACACCTCACGGCCTCCACCCCCACTTCCCTATTCTTCACAAATTTCACTCACTTTGCATACTACAACATGCATAATTATTCATAACATGAAAAAAAAAGGGCATAAGTTCTCACCTTGCTTCTTCTCCACTTCTTCACTTGACTACACTTCCAACTTATAAGTATTTGTATTGTTCTTGCTCCAATAAACACTCCATCTTGTTAAGCACCCCCTACTTAGTTAGAAATAATTTTTGAAGGAATTTTTGTCACTTTTTCTTGGAAATTTTTGGTATGGCCGAAATGCCCCCTTTGTTGGTCTTCTCTTCAAGCTTCTTGATCCTTCTATGTGATAAAGATGAAAATATGAGGTGTTTATCACCCTTTTATTTATTTCCACATGGTTTAATTAAAAGAGAATTTGGGCTTGGGCCATTTTTTGCTTGGCATGGCCGGTTGGGCTTCTTTTTTGCTTTAAAAATTTAAGCCCAATTATATTTTGGGCTAGTCCTTGTAATTCTTGAAAATAATTTGCCCAACTTCCAATTTTGCCCTTCGTGTTTCTCCATATTTCCATGAGTCATACCTCGGATCCCCTTTTTTGCTCTTGACCTTTCTCACTATTTTCTCTTCTAAATTTTCCACACGCAACTCATGTGCCAAACAAGATAAAATGTGGCCTTGCTTGCCGCCTTCCCGCGATTGCCTTGAATTATCCAATTTCACAAAACGCGGGATATAACATCCTCTCCCCCTTTAAAACATTCGTCCTCGAATGTTGAACTGGCCTCATTGCGTATCATATTATTTCGGGGAGGTTTCCTTTGTAGATACTTCATGTCGCTTAGCATGTCCATTTTAGAGGCTTAGGTTGCCCTCAGCGATCTTTACCGTTGTGCTCCTTCCTCCGTGGAGTCTGCTGCGTCTATCCCTTCACTATACATGTTACTGTATGTCGCCATATTAGGAATTCCTTGCCTTAGACAGTGTGGACTCAATATTGGTCCCACCCTGCGACACCTGTACTTTTCTCCTTCATTCCCAAGGCTTTCTGTTGTCATGGCTTTTCTTTTTCTGTTAGCTTCATCCGTCTCAGCCTATATGGCTCGTATGGGGTTTCTAACCACTTTCCACACCCCAACTTACTCTGGGCTGCCTAATTTTTCACTCGTCTCTTGTTTCCTCATTTATGAAATTTTCAGCATATTTCCCAGGGGGTCACCCATCATGGAATTACTCCCACCTGAGCACGCTTAACCTTGGAACTTTAATGCATTCCGATATCTCGGCGTCAATATTTTTACTTCCGCTTCCCCGTACTACTTAGGTCACATAATATGGAACAAGTTGAGGTCTCGGCAGTTTTCGAAACGTCCGCGTCACACGTCTTTTCCTTCATTTACGGTTCTGACCTTCGCAATTTCCCGTATTCGCCTTTTTACCTATGCGTATGACCATTTTTCGTCCAAATTCTCAGTGTGTTCAGTAATACAGAGGGCAGTATAGGAAAAATAAAATTTGAGTTAATTAACACACGTCTATCACAGAAAATACTGAAAAATACCTGTGGCCGCGTCTGCGGATGGTTCAGGGTCCTGTCGTCCTGTCAGTGCATATAGGCGGTGTGGAGGACCGGCTGAACTAGGTGCTCCTCCCCTACCTCGGCCGCGGCCTGCTGGAGCCTGAGAAGTCTGTCCACGAGGGCGCACGGTCGACGTCGAACCGATCGCTGATCCGGCTGGCTGAGTTTGGCCTCCTCCATCCTTTAGCGGGCAATCGCGTACAAAATGGTCAGTCCGACCACAGGAAAAACAACCACCGGTGTCTAAGTAGCACTGCCCAGAGTGTGGCTTTCCACACCGAGCACATCGTGGTGGGGGAATCCCCGTCCTGCCGGAATCAATTCTGTACTGGGAATCCGAAGCTCTGGCACCCTGACCTGGTCCTGAATAAGTAGGGCGATCAAATCCCCTATCCACAAATCGAGGTGGGGCACTGGCCGCTGATTGGCCTGAATACCTGGATTGCTCTTGTGCTTGCCCCCCTCTATACTCGCTTCTAGCCCTGGAAAATCTGCCTTTTTTTCTGGAACCCCTTTCTGGATAGCTCTCCTCTCTCCGTGGCTGATACTGCTCTTCCAGATTTTGGGCGTGGGCCTGGATGCGGGTAATAGTCATCCCATCTTGGAGTGAGGCCGTCAAACACTCCTTAACCAAATGTGGCCCAAGCCCGCTTACAAATCGGTGCACATGGTCTCCCCTATCTGCTATCAGGGCGGGGGCATACCTGGCTAGCGAGTTGAAACGAAGACTGTATTCCCGAACGCTCATATTTCCCTGTCTCAGGTTCAAGAACATATCGGCTCGAGCCCGTCGAACCTCTGGCGGTAGGAAATGTCGTAGGAAAGCCTCAGTGAACTCCTGCCAAACCGGAGGGGGTGCATTTGCTCCCCTCGATGATATCCAGTTACCGTACCACAGAACTGCCACATCCCGCAGCCTGTATGAAGCCAACTCTACGGACTCCGTATCCGAAGCATGTATGATCCTCAGAGTCCTCAGCATCTCGTCTATAAAACCCTGCGGGTCCTCCTCTGGCTTCGATCCATAGAACTCTGGCGGCTTCAGGGTAATAAAGTCTCGGGCCCTTGCGCTTACCGCCCTGCCGCCTGTGTCCACATCTTGCCGCTGAGCTTGTGCGGCGACTAGCTGGGTCAATAACTGGATGGCCTCTGCCATCTGCTGGCCCGGAGCTGCTGGCGGTGGAACTGGAGGTGCGGGGGCTGGAGCTGGAGCTCTTCCCTGCTCTGCCGGTGCAGGGGGTGCAGGAACAGTCTGAGGGGGAGCTTCATTGTGAGATTCTTCTTCGTCTAGCTCCTGTTCAACTCTGCGGGCCGCTACCCCCTTGGCTTTCTCGGCCGTCGTAGCCTTTCTCTTCGGCGGCATTACTGAAACCATAACATCGGTTTTAGAAAAGGAGCATGGAAGCCTGGTAACATAGCTGTATCGCACGATTTCAGAATACAAAGAAGGTCACATTTCCTAAATGCCCTGTAGCCTCCCGTCTATAAGTGTGGCGCGCTACACACCCATAGACAAGACTCTACTGGACACGGCTCGTAGACAAACCCTAGGACCGAACTGCTCTGATACCACTTCTGTCACGACCCGACCAGAGTCGTGACGAGTACCCGATACTTGTACCGAGCACCCCTTAGCTATCCTGTATAAGCAGTGCCATATTTTATTTTATTTTTAAACATTAACATTTGCAGTAAACTTTCTAATATCGCGTTACACCAGAACGCGGACCATTCGGAATAAAATACATTAAACTGCGCATAGCTGACTGTGTATATCTGTCTACGAGCCTCTAGACATAGTACATTTATACATAGAAAGGGCCGAGTACGGTCACGCCCGAAAATACATACACAAAATAGTACCAATGATATGAGGCTCCGGAACGACTGGAGCGCTGTACAATGCTACAGATGGAGCCCTAGAAACCCGGTCCGTGTACCTGCTGACCTGCGCGGCATGAACGCAGCGTCCACAAGAAGGGACGTCAGTACGAATAATGTACCGAGTATGTAAGGCATGGAAAACAGTTCAAGCAGTAACATAAAGTACGATCAATAATAATATCACAGAGTCATAGCGCGTATAACGAGGCAAGAACTTAACCTGTACATAGGGAGGCCCCTCTTTAGGCCGGCTGTCATGTAGGCTTTTCTTTTCATCTTTGAAACGTTTCTTTTCATAGGCATAGGAATCAACATTTTTATATTACTTATTCTCGTGTACAGAAAACAGTACATTTCAGTAACGGTATCTTTCATTTACATTTACAGATGCCGAATACAATCGGCTCCCCCAACCCCCTCCCCAACGATGACCCAACATATTACATCACATATGTATCACACATTATATATATATATATATATATATATATACAGACGCCGCGTACGGCTCATCCCATATCCCGCGTCCGGGCATCTCGCGTCCAGGATGGAATCCAGCTGAATCAGGTGGTGATATAACAGTGGCCCTTCCCTTTTTCCCCATATACACATACATATACATTTACTTATCTTTTACGCATATACATGTCTCATATACAATTACTTCATCGTATATATATATACACATCCACACACGTATACCCGCTTTATATACATATATCATATGGGCACACAAGAGAGCCAAGGAAACTCATGTATCCATCGGAGTGACATAAGGTCGATGATCTCCGATTACTTTACGGAATGTTAGTGATAGCTTTGTCTCACCTTGAAGGAACAAGTATTCTAAAGTGAGACTATCAACGGAGAGTAGGGTTACGGTAACCAAAATTGACATCGTAGGCATTTTAGATGACAGTCATGGGTTTTGGAATCTTAGAAAATAAAGTTATAACTAGAAAATATAAATACGATTTAAAAATTAGTTTATCGCTTCCATGTTTACATAAGGTACTTGGCTTAGTCATAGGGTCGTTTTGGTCGTACTTATCATAGCTACATTCCCTTACCCGACATTGTCATTATCATTATCATCATAGGGGCACTCCCGTTGGAGTGGTCATAGCACTTATTGCTTGGTGACGGAATCGGGATCGAAGGCCCCCTTTGGATACACTTCAAGCACGTTAACCAAGACTCTAGGAAAATCCGAGAGCAACGGGCCCACCTCGGGCCGGACGAGGTAGCGTATACCATTTACCCATATTACGTGTCATAGCATTACTTGTATGAGTCTTGGGGTGATCGGGTCCCACTTAGGCAAGTTATAGGGGTCTAGAAGGTCATTTCATCATTTTGCACACTTTCTACTTCAATTCAATTGAACGAAAAGTTGAAAACTTTAAGTGCGGATTCCGGGGATTAGGGGTGTCCCCGAGGCTCGTACCTGACTTCTTTTAGTTAAGACATGCCATAGAAAGAAGGGTGAAGCCTTACATACCTCTTTTCGCGTCCTTTGCTACTCCGAATTCACGACACAATCTCGTCAAAATCTGCAAATTGGTCAAGTTTACCAAAACTTCTTATTAGAATACTTAGTGTTGAAATCCTAAGGGAGTACTTGGCTACCGAAATTTCGGCAGCACTTCCTCTGTAAATACATCATCCTCGACATTTAACTTAGTCAAATTCTCATCAAGCACAATCCGGGAATTCAAACCCGGCCAAACTACTAACATAATTCAACAACCACACTAGTAATTCACATATTCCATTCAAAGTACATTATAACGATTTCCTACTATCGTCAACACCTTCCGACTCCAACGAGCACAATAACAACTTCATAAATATATATATATATATATATATATATATATATATATTCCAACAACATTATACCAATACCATTACATACTATCCATGCAAGAGCATTATTTCCAACTTACACAAACTTCCAATCACCAATACTTCACCAAACTTATTGAGTCTTTATTTGCAATATATGATCTACAACACAACAACTAAAATATTAAATTCAACTTGCCCCTTATCCCTTCACAATTCAACACATACACACGATTATACATGCCTTATACACGGCCTAACATCAAGCACACCTACACGGCTTCAACCTTAGTAGAGTCATTCAACTTTCATCATCAACATGGCATTCATAACAATAATAACTAAACATTAGATAAAATGATTAACATACAATTTCTACACACACAATCATGCACCACACCTCACGGCCTCCACCCCCACTTCCCTATTCTTCACAAATTTCACTCACTTTGCATACTACAACATGCATAATTATTCATAACATGAAAAAAAAAGGGCATAAGTTCTCACCTTGCTTCTTCTCCACTTCTTCACTTGACTACACTTCCAACTTATAAGTATTTGTATTGTTCTTGCTCCAATAAACACTCCATCTTGTTAAGCACCCCCTACTTAGTTAGAAATAATTTTTGAAGGAATTTTTGTCACTTTTTCTTGGAAATTTTTGGTATGGCCGAAATGCCCCCTTTGTTGGTCTTCTCTTCAAGCTTCTTGATCCTTCTATGTGATAAAGATGAAAATATGAGGTGTTTATCACCCTTTTATTTATTTCCACATGGTTTAATTAAAAGAGAATTTGGGCTTGGGCCATTTTTTGCTTGGCATGGCCGGTTGGGCTTCTTTTTTGCTTTAAAAATTTAAGCCCAATTATATTTTGGGCTAGTCCTTGTAATTCTTGAAAATAATTTGCCCAACTTCCAATTTTGCCCTTCGTGTTTCTCCATATTTCCATGAGTCATACCTCGGATCCCCTTTTTTGCTCTTGACCTTTCTCACTATTTTCTCTTCTAAATTTTCCACACGCAACTCATGTGCCAAACAAGATAAAATGTGGCCTTGCTTGCCGCCTTCCCGCGATTGCCTTGAATTATCCAATTTCACAAAACGCGGGATATAACATCCTCTCCCCCTTTAAAACATTCGTCCTCGAATGTTGAACTGGCCTCATTGCGTATCATATTATTTCGGGGAGGTTTCCTTTGTAGATACTTCATGTCGCTTAGCATGTCCATTTTAGAGGCTTAGGTTGCCCTCAGCGATCTTTACCGTTGTGCTCCTTCCTCCGTGGAGTCTGCTGCGTCTATCCCTTCACTATACATGTTACTGTATGTCGCCATATTAGGAATTCCTTGCCTTAGACAGTGTGGACTCAATATTGGTCCCACCCTGCGACACCTGTACTTTTCTCCTTCATTCCCAAGGCTTTCTGTTGTCATGGCTTTTCTTTTTCTGTTAGCTTCATCCGTCTCAGCCTATATGGCTCGTATGGGGTTTCTAACCACTTTCCACACCCCAACTTACTCTGGGCTGCCTAATTTTTCACTCGTCTCTTGTTTCCTCATTTATGAAATTTTCAGCATATTTCCCAGGGGGTCACCCATCATGGAATTACTCCCACCTGAGCACGCTTAACCTTGGAACTTTAATGCATTCCGATATCTCGGCGTCAATATTTTTACTTCCGCTTCCCCGTACTACTTAGGTCACATAATATGGAACAAGTTGAGGTCTCGGCAGTTTTCGAAACGTCCGCGTCACACGTCTTTTCCTTCATTTACGGTTCTGACCTTCGCAATTTCCCGTATTCGCCTTTTTACCTATGCGTATGACCATTTTTCGTCCAAATTCTCAGTGTGTTCAGTAATACAGAGGGCAGTATAGGAAAAATAAAATTTGAGTTAATTAACACACGTCTATCACAGAAAATACTGAAAAATACCTATGGCCGCGTCTGCGGATGGTTCAGGGTCCTGTCGTCCTGTCAGTGCATATAGGCGGTGTGGAGGACCGGCTGAACTAGGTGCTCCTCCCCTACCTCGGCCGCGGCCTGCTGGAGCCTGAGAAGTCTGTCCACGAGGGCGCACGGTCGACGTCGAACCGATCGCTGATCCGGCTGGCTGAGTTTGGCCTCCTCCATCCTTTAGCGGGCAATCGCGTACAAAATGGTCAGTCCGACCACAGGAAAAACAACCACCGGTGTCTAAGTAGCACTGCCCAGAGTGTGGCTTTCCACACCGAGCACATCGTGGTGGGGGAATCCCCGTCCTGCCGGAATCAATTCTGTACTGGGAATCCGAAGCTCTGGCACCCTGACCTGGTCCTGAATAAGTAGGGCGATCAAATCCCCTATCCACAAATCGAGGTGGGGCACTGGCCGCTGATTGGCCTGAATACCTGGATTGCTCTTGTGCTTGCCCCCCTCTATACTCGCTTCTAGCCCTGGAAAATCTGCCTTTTTTTCTGGAACCCCTTTCTGGATAGCTCTCCTCTCTCCGTGGCTGATACTGCTCTTCCAGATTTTGGGCGTGGGCCTGGATGCGGGTAATAGTCATCCCATCTTGGAGTGAGGCCGTCAAACACTCCTTAACCAAATGTGGCCCAAGCCCGCTTACAAATCGGTGCACATGGTCTCCCCTATCTGCTATCAGGGCGGGGGCATACTTGGCTAGCGAGTTGAAACGAAGACTGTATTCCCGAACGCTCATATTTCCCTGTCTCAGGTTCAAGAACATATCGGCTCGAGCCCGTCGAACCTCTGGCGGTAGGAAATGTCGTAGGAAAGCCTCAGTGAACTCCTGCCAAACCGGAGGGGGTGCATTTGCTCCCCTCGATGATATCCAGTTACCGTACCACAGAACTGCCACATCCCGCAGCCTGTATGAAGCCAACTCTACGGACTCCGTATCCGAAGCATGTATGATCCTCAGAGTCCTCAGCATCTCGTCTATAAAACCCTGCGGGTCCTCCTCTGGCTTCGATCCATAGAACTCTGGCGGCTTCAGGGTAATAAAGTCTCGGGCCCTTGCGCTTACCGCCCTGCCGCCTGTGTCCACATCTTGCCGCTGAGCTTGTGCGGCGACTAGCTGGGTCAATAACTGGATGGCCTCTGCCATCTGCTGGCCCGGAGCTGCTGGCGGTGGAACTGGAGGTGCGGGGGCTGGAGCTGGAGCTCTTCCCTGCTCTGCCGGTGCAGGGGGTGCAGGAACAGTCTGAGGGGGAGCTTCATTGTGAGATTCTTCTTCGTCTAGCTCCTGTTCAACTCTGCGGGCCGCTACCCCCTTGGCTTTCTCGGCCGTCGTAGCCTTTCTCTTCGGCGGCATTACTGAAACCATAACATCGGTTTTAGAAAAGGAGCATGGAAGCCTGGTAACATAGCTGTATCGCACGATTTCAGAATACAAAGAAGGTCACATTTCCTAAATGCCCTGTAGCCTCCCGTCTATAAGTGTGGCGCGCTACACACCCATAGACAAGACTCTACTGGACACGGCTCGTAGACAAACCCTAGGACCGAACTGCTCTGATACCACTTCTGTCACGACCCGACCAGAGTCGTGACGAGTACCCGATACTTGTACCGAGCACCCCTTAGCTATCCTGTATAAGCAGTGCCATATTTTATTTTATTTTTAAACATTAACATTTGCAGTAAACTTTCTAATATCGCGTTACACCAGAACGCGGACCATTCGGAATAAAATACATTAAACTGCGCATAGCTGACTGTGTATATCTGTCTACGAGCCTCTAGACATAGTACATTTATACATAGAAAGGGCCGAGTACGGTCACGCCCGAAAATACATACACAAAATAGTACCAATGATATGAGGCTCCGGAACGACTGGAGCGCTGTACAATGCTACAGATGGAGCCCTAGAAACCCGGTCCGTGTACCTGCTGACCTGCGCGGCATGAACGCAGCGTCCACAAGAAGGGACGTCAGTACGAATAATGTACCGAGTATGTAAGGCATGGAAAACAGTTCAAGCAGTAACATAAAGTACGATCAATAATAATATCACAGAGTCATAGCGCGTATAACGAGGCAAGAACTTAACCTGTACATAGGGAGGCCCCTCTTTAGGCCGGCTGTCATGTAGGCTTTTCTTTTCATCTTTGAAACGTTTCTTTTCATAGGCATAGGAATCAACATTTTTATATTACTTATTCTCGTGTACAGAAAACAGTACATTTCAGTAACGGTATCTTTCATTTACATTTACAGATGCCGAATACAATCGGCTCCCCCAACCCCCTCCCCAACGATGACCCAACATATTACATCACATATGTATCACACATTATATATATATATATATATATATATATACAGACGCCGCGTACGGCTCATCCCATATCCCGCGTCCGGGCATCTCGCGTCCAGGATGGAATCCAGCTGAATCAGGTGGTGATATAACAGTGGCCCTTCCCTTTTTCCCCATATACACATACATATACATTTACTTATCTTTTACGCATATACATGTCTCATATACAATTACTTCATCGTATATATATATACACATCCACACACGTATACCCGCTTTATATACATATATCATATGGGCACACAAGAGAGCCAAGGAAACTCATGTATCCATCGGAGTGACATAAGGTCGATGATCTCCGATTACTTTACGGAATGTTAGTGATAGCTTTGTCTCACCTTGAAGGAACAAGTATTCTAAAGTGAGACTATCAACGGAGAGTAGGGTTACGGTAACCAAAATTGACATCGTAGGCATTTTAGATGACAGTCATGGGTTTTGGAATCTTAGAAAATAAAGTTATAACTAGAAAATATAAATACGATTTAAAAATTAGTTTATCGCTTCCATGTTTACATAAGGTACTTGGCTTAGTCATAGGGTCGTTTTGGTCGTACTTATCATAGCTACATTCCCTTACCCGACATTGTCATTATCATTATCATCATAGGGGCACTCCCGTTGGAGTGGTCATAGCACTTATTGCTTGGTGACGGAATCGGGATCGAAGGCCCCCTTTGGATACACTTCAAGCACGTTAACCAAGACTCTAGGAAAATCCGAGAGCAACGGGCCCACCTCGGGCCGGACGAGGTAGCGTATACCATTTACCCATATTACGTGTCATAGCATTACTTGTATGAGTCTTGGGGTGATCGGGTCCCACTTAGGCAAGTTATAGGGGTCTAGAAGGTCATTTCATCATTTTGCACACTTTCTACTTCAATTCAATTGAACGAAAAGTTGAAAACTTTAAGTGCGGATTCCGGGGATTAGGGGTGTCCCCGAGGCTCGTACCCGACTTCTTTTAGTTAAGACATGCCATAGAAAGAAGGGTGAAGCCTTACATACCTCTTTTCGCGTCCTTTGCTACTCCGAATTCACGACACAATCTCGTCAAAATCTGCAAATTGGTCAAGTTTACCAAAACTTCTTATTAGAATACTTAGTGTTGAAATCCTAAGGGAGTACTTGGCTACCGAAATTTCGGCAGCACTTCCTCTGTAAATACATCATCCTCGACATTTAACTTAGTCAAATTCTCATCAAGCACAATCCGGGAATTCAAACCCGGCCAAACTACTAACATAATTCAACAACCACACTAGTAATTCACATATTCCATTCAAAGTACATTATAACGATTTCCTACTATCGTCAACACCTTCCGACTCCAACGAGCACAATAACAACTTCATAAATATATATATATATATATATATATATATATATATATTCCAACAACATTATACCAATACCATTACATACTATCCATGCAAGAGCATTATTTCCAACTTACACAAACTTCCAATCACCAATACTTCACCAAACTTATTGAGTCTTTATTTGCAATATATGATCTACAACACAACAACTAAAATATTAAATTCAACTTGCCCCTTATCCCTTCACAATTCAACACATACACACGATTATACATGCCTTATACACGGCCTAACATCAAGCACACCTACACGGCTTCAACCTTAGTAGAGTCATTCAACTTTCATCATCAACATGGCATTCATAACAATAATAACTAAACATTAGATAAAATGATTAACATACAATTTCTACACACACAATCATGCACCACACCTCACGGCCTCCACCCCCACTTCCCTATTCTTCACAAATTTCACTCACTTTGCATACTACAACATGCATAATTATTCATAACATGAAAAAAAAAGGGCATAAGTTCTCACCTTGCTTCTTCTCCACTTCTTCACTTGACTACACTTCCAACTTATAAGTATTTGTATTGTTCTTGCTCCAATAAACACTCCATCTTGTTAAGCACCCCCTACTTAGTTAGAAATAATTTTTGAAGGAATTTTTGTCACTTTTTCTTGGAAATTTTTGGTATGGCCGAAATGCCCCCTTTGTTGGTCTTCTCTTCAAGCTTCTTGATCCTTCTATGTGATAAAGATGAAAATATGAGGTGTTTATCACCCTTTTATTTATTTCCACATGGTTTAATTAAAAGAGAATTTGGGCTTGGGCCATTTTTTGCTTGGCACGGCCGGTTGGGCTTCTTTTTTGCTTTAAAAATTTAAGCCCAATTATATTTTGGGCTAGTCCTTGTAATTCTTGAAAATAATTTGCCCAACTTCCAATTTTGCCCTTCGTGTTTCTCCATATTTCCATGAGTCATACCTCGGATCCCCTTTTTTGCTCTTGACCTTTCTCACTATTTTCTCTTCTAAATTTTCCACACGCAACTCATGTGCCAAACAAGATAAAATGTGGCCTTGCTTGCCGCCTTCCCGCGATTGCCTTGAATTATCCAATTTCACAAAACGCGGGATATAACATCCTCTCCCCCTTTAAAACATTCGTCCTCGAATGTTGAACTGGCCTCATTGCGTATCATATTATTTCGGGGAGGTTTCCTTTGTAGATACTTCATGTCGCTTAGCATGTCCATTTTAGAGGCTTAGGTTGCCCTCAGCGATCTTTACCGTTGTGCTCCTTCCTCCGTGGAGTCTGCTGCGTCTATCCCTTCACTATACATGTTACTGTATGTCGCCATATTAGGAATTCCTTGCCTTAGACAGTGTGGACTCAATATTGGTCCCACCCTGCGACACCTGTACTTTTCTCCTTCATTCCCAAGGCTTTCTGTTGTCATGGCTTTTCTTTTTCTGTTAGCTTCATCCGTCTCAGCCTATATGGCTCGTATGGGGTTTCTAACCACTTTCCACACCCCAACTTACTCTGGGCTGCCTAATTTTTCACTCGTCTCTTGTTTCCTCATTTATGAAATTTTCAGCATATTTCCCAGGGGGTCACCCATCATGGAATTACTCCCACCTGAGCACGCTTAACCTTGGAACTTTAATGCATTCCGATATCTCGGCGTCAATATTTTTACTTCCGCTTCCCCGTACTACTTAGGTCACATAATATGGAACAAGTTGAGGTCTCGGCAGTTTTCGAAATGTCCGCGTCACACGTCTTTTCCTTCATTTACGGTTCTGACCTTCGCAATTTCCCGTATTCGCCTTTTTACCTATGCGTATGACCATTTTTCGTCCAAATTCTCAGTGTGTTCAGTAATACAGAGGGCAGTATAGGAAAAATAAAATTTGAGTTAATTAACACACGTCTATCACAGAAAATACTGAAAAATACCTGTGGCCGCGTCTGCGGATGGTTCAGGGTCCTGTCGTCCTGTCAGTGCATATAGGCGGTGTGGAGGACCGGCTGAACTAGGTGCTCCTCCCCTACCTCGGCCGCGGCCTGCTGGAGCCTGAGAAGTCTGTCCACGAGGGCGCACGGTCGACGTCGAACCGATCGCTGATCCGGCTGGCTGAGTTTGGCCTCCTCCATCCTTTAGCGGGCAATCGTGTACAAAATGGTCAGTCCGACCACAGGAAAAACAACCACCGGTGTCTAAGTAGCACTGCCCAGAGTGTGGCTTTCCACACCGAGCACATCGTGGTGGGGGAATCCCCGTCCTGCCGGAATCAATTCTGTACTGGGAATCCGAAGCTCTGGCACCCTGACCTGGTCCTGAATAAGTAGGGCGATCAAATCCCCTATCCACAAATCGAGGTGGGGCACTGGCCGCTGATTGGCCTGAATACCTGGATTGCTCTTGTGCTTGCCCCCCTCTATACTCGCTTCTAGCCCTAGAAAATCTGCCTTTTTTTCTGGAACCCCTTTCTGGATAGCTCTCCTCTCTCCGTGGCTGATACTGCTCTTCCAGATTTTGGGCGTGGGCCTGGATGCGGGTAATAGTCATCCCATCTTGGAGTGAGGCCGTCAAACACTCCTTAACCAAATGTGGCCCAAGCCCGCTTACAAATCGGTGCACATGGTCTCCCCTATCTGCTATCAGGGCGGGGGCATACCTGGCTAGCGAGTTGAAACGAAGACTGTATTCCCGAACGCTCATATTTCCCTGTCTCAGGTTCAAGAACATATCGGCTCGAGCCCGTCGAACCTCTGGCGGTAGGAAATGTCGTAGGAAAGCCTCAGTGAACTCCTGCCAAACCGGAGGGGGTGCATTTGCTCCCCTCGATGATATCCAGTTACCGTACCACAGAACTGCCACATCCCGCAGCCTGTATGAAGCCAACTCTACGGACTCCGTATCCGAAGCATGTATGATCCTCAGAGTCCTCAGCATCTCGTCTATAAAACCCTGCGGGTCCTCCTCTGGCTTCGATCCATAGAACTCTGGCGGCTTCAGGGTAATAAAGTCTCGGGCCCTTGCGCTTACCGCCCTGCCGCCTGTGTCCACATCTTGCCGCTGAGCTTGTGCGGCGACTAGCTGGGTCAATAACTGGATGGCCTCTGCCATCTGCTGGCCCGGAGCTGCTGGCGGTGGAACTGGAGGTGCGGGGGCTGGAGCTGGAGCTCTTCCCTGCTCTGCCGGTGCAGGGGGTGCAGGAACAGTCTGAGGGGGAGCTTCATTGTGAGATTCTTCTTCGTCTAGCTCCTGTTCAACTCTGCGGGCCGCTACCCCCTTGGCTTTCTCGGCCGTCGTAGCCTTTCTCTTCGGCGGCATTACTGAAACCATAACATCGGTTTTAGAAAAGGAGCATGGAAGCCTGGTAACATAGCTGTATCGCACGATTTCAGAATACAAAGAAGGTCACATTTCCTAAATGCCCTGTAGCCTCCCGTCTATAAGTGTGGCGCGCTACACACCCATAGACAAGACTCTACTGGACACGGCTCGTAGACAAACCCTAGGACCGAACTGCTCTGATACCACTTCTGTCACGACCCGACCAGAGTCGTGACGAGTACCCGATACTTGTACCGAGCACCCCTTAGCTATCCTGTATAAGCAGTGCCATATTTTATTTTATTTTTAAACATTAACATTTGCAGTAAACTTTCTAATATCGCGTTACACCAGAACGCGGACCATTCGGAATAAAATACATTAAACTGCGCATAGCTGACTGTGTATATCTGTCTACGAGCCTCTAGACATAGTACATTTATACATAGAAAGGGCCGAGTACGGTCGCGCCCGAAAATACATACACAAAATAGTACCAATGATATGAGGCTCCGGAACGACTGGAGCGCTGTACAATGCTACAGATGGAGCCCTAGAAACCCGGTCCGTGTACCTGCTGACCTGCGCGGCATGAACGCAGCGTCCACAAGAAGGGACGTCAGTACGAATAATGTACCGAGTATGTAAGGCATGGAAAACAGTTCAAGCAGTAACATAAAGTACGATCAATAATAATATCACAGAGTCATAGCGCGTATAACGAGGCAAGAACTTAACCTGTACATAGGGAGGCCCCTCTTTAGGCCGGCTGTCATGTAGGCTTTTCTTTTCATCTTTGAAACGTTTCTTTTCATAGGCATAGGAATCAATATTTTTATATTACTTATTCTCGTGTACAGAAAACAGTACATTTCAGTAACGGTATCTTTCATTTACATTTACAGATGCCGAATACAATCGGCTCCTCCAACCCCCTCCCCAACGATGACCCAACATATTACATCACATATGTATCACACATTATATATATATATATATATATATACAGACGCCGCGTACGGCTCATCCCATATCCGGCGTCCGGGCATCTCGCGTCCAGGATGGAATCCAGCTGAATCAGGTGGTGATATAACAGTGGCCCTTCCCTTTTTCCCCATATACACATACATATACATTTACTTATCTTTTACGCATATACATGTCTCATATGCAATTACTTCATCGTATATATATATACACATCCACACACGTATACCCGCTTTATATACATATATCATATGGGCACACAAGAGAGCCAAGGAAACTCATGTATCCATCGGAGTGACATAAGGTCGATGATCTCCGATTACTTTACGGAATGTTAGTGATAGCTTTGTCTCACCTTGAAGGAACAAGTATTCTAAAGTGAGACTATCAACGGAGAGTAGGGTTACGGTAACCAAAATTGACATCGTAGGCATTTTAGATGACAGTCATGGGTTTTGGAATCTTAGAAAATAAAGTTATAACTAGAAAATATAAATACGATTTAAAAATTAGTTTATCGCTTCCATGTTTACATAAGGTACTTGGCTTAGTCATAGGGTCGTTTTGGTCGTACTTATCATAGCTACATTCCCTTACCCGACATTGTCATTATCATTATCATCATAGGGGCACTCCCGTTGGAGTGGTCATAGCACTTATTGCTTGGTGACGGAATCGGGATCGAAGGCCCCCTTTGGATACACTTCAAGCACGTTAACCAAGACTCTAGGAAAATCCGAGAGCAACGGGCCCACCTCGGGCCGGACGAGGTAGCGTATACCATTTACCCATATTACGTGTCATAGCATTACTTGTATGAGTCTTGGGGTGATCGGGTCCCACTTAGGCAAGTTATAGGGGTCTAGAAGGTCATTTCATCATTTTGCACACTTTCTACTTCAATTCAATTGAACGAAAAGTTGAAAACTTTAAGTGCGGATTCCGGGGATTAGGGGTGTCCCCGAGGCTCGTACCCGACTTCTTTTAGTTAAGACATGCCATAGAAAGAAGGGTGAAGCCTTACATACCTCTTTTCGCGTCCTTTGCTACTCCGAATTCACGACACAATCTCGTCAAAATCTGCAAATTGGTCAAGTTTACCAAAACTTCTTATTAGAATACTTAGTGTTGAAATCCTAAGGGAGTACTTGGCTACCGAAATTTCGGCAGCACTTCCTCTGTAAATACATCATCCTCGACATTTAACTTAGTCAAATTCTCATCAAGCACAATCCGGGAATTCAAACCCGGCCAAACTACTAACATAATTCAACAACCACACTAGTAATTCACATATTCCATTCAAAGTACATTATAACGATTTCCTACTATCGTCAACACCTTCCGACTCCAACGAGCACAATAACAACTTCATAAATATATATATATATATATTCCAACAACATTATACCAATACCATTACATACTATCCATGCAAGAGCATTATTTCCAACTTACACAAACTTCCAATCACCAATACTTCACCAAACTTATTGAGTCTTTATTTGCAATATATGATCTACAACACAACAACTAAAATATTAAATTCAACTTGCCCCTTATCCCTTCACAATTCAACACATACACACGATTATACATGCCTTATACACGGCCTAACATCAAGCACACCTACACGGCTTCAACCTTAGTAGAGTCATTCAACTTTCATCATCAACATGGCATTCATAACAATAATAACTAAACATTAGATAAAATGATTAACATACAATTTCTACACACACAATCATGCACCACACCTCACGGCCTCCACCCCCACTTCCCTATTCTTCACAAATTTCACTCACTTTGCATACTACAACATGCATAATTATTCATAACATGAAAAAAAAAGGGCATAAGTTCTCACCTTGCTTCTTCTCCACTTCTTCACTTGACTACACTTCCAACTTATAAGTATTTGTATTGTTCTTGCTCCAATAAACACTCCATCTTGTTAAGCACCCCCTACTTAGTTAGAAATAATTTTTGAAGGAATTTTTGTCACTTTTTCTTGGAAATTTTTGGTATGGCCGAAATGCCCCCTTTGTTGGTCTTCTCTTCAAGCTTCTTGATCCTTCTATGTGATAAAGATGAAAATATGAGGTGTTTATCACCCTTTTATTTATTTCCACATGGTTTAATTAAAAGAGAATTTGGGCTTGGGCCATTTTTTGCTTGGCATGGCCGGTTGGGCTTCTTTTTTGCTTTAAAAATTTAAGCCCAATTATATTTTGGGCTAGTCCTTGTAATTCTTGAAAATAATTTGCCCAACTTCCAATTTTGCCCTTCGTGTTTCTCCATATTTCCATGAGTCATACCTCGGATCCCCTTTTTTGCTCTTGACCTTTCTCACTATTTTCTCTTCTAAATTTTCCACACGCAACTCATGTGCCAAACAAGATAAAATGTGGCCTTGCTTGCCGCCTTCCCGCGATTGCCTTGAATTATCCAATTTCACAAAACGCGGGATATAACACAAAGACTAAAGTACTCCTAGTGCTTCTAAGAGTAGAGTAATATGGAAGCTCGTTTACTCGTTGTTCGCTCATGTCATTTGATCATGCCAAAAAGAAAGAAAGGCAAAGCCTTAACATACCTGGAAGATAATTTCTCGACTTCCCAACTTACTTCGGGTCTCGCAATCTACGTATAAAAGCAGTCGCACTATTATTAGGCTTATTGTCATATATTTGTTTTAAGCCATCAAATGAAATCCCTTTTAGAATCTGCCGAAATTCGGGCAGCATCTCCCTTGTTTATATCCCTAGCCCGAAATCGTAATACCAACAAAACAACTGCTACAATAGCACCAACATCAACAACATCATCATCAATACCAAAATATTCCATAAAACATACCACCAGCTGATCAGGTGGTAATGCGTAAATAACGCCTCACCCTTTCCCCATACACCATATATATATATATATATATATATATATATATATATATATATATATATATATATATATATATATATATATATATATATATATGTATGTATATATACATATATATGTATATATACATAATATACGCGTATATAACGTCTTCTGGTCACGGGGCAATATGCATACATGTAAATGAATGCAACGCATAAATGTGAACTAACATAATCATGATACACAACTCAGGACCCATGAACAGAAGGGACAATCATAAGAAGGGCACAGGAACATCAAAGACTAAAGTACTCCTAGTGCTTCTAAGAGTAGAGTAATATGGAAGCTCATTTACTCGTTGTTCGCTCATGTCATTGGATCATGCCAAAAAGAAAGAAAGGCAAAGCCTTAACATACCTGGAAGATAATTTCTCGACTTCCCAACTTACTTCGGGTCTCGCAATCTACGTATAAAAGCAGTCGCACTATTATTAGGCTTATTGTCATATATTTGTTTTAAGCCATCAAATGAAATCCCTTTTAGAATCTGCCGAAATTCGGGCAGCATCTCCCTTGTTTTTATCCCTAGCCCGAAATCGTAATACCAACAAAACAACTGCTACAATAGCACCAACATCAACAACATCATCATCAATACCAAAATATTCCGTAAAACATACCACCAGCTGATCAGGTGGTAATGCGTAAATAACGCCTCACCCTTTTCCCATACACCATATATATATATATATATATATATATATATATATACATATATATATATACATATATATGTATATATACATAATATACGCGTATATTACGTTTTCTGGTCACGAGTCAATATGTATATATGTAAATGAATGCAACGCATAAATGTGAACTAACATAATCATGATACACAACTCAGGACCCATGAACAGAAGGGACAATCATAAGAAGGGTACAGGAACATCAAAGACTAAAGTACTCCTAGTGCTTCTAAGAGTAGAGTAATATGGAAGCTCGTTTACTCGTTGTTCAATCATGTCATTGGATCATGCCAAAAAGAAAGAAAGGCAAAGCCTTAACATACCTGGAACATAATTTCTCGACTTCCCAACTTACTTCGGGTCTCGCAATCTACGTATAAAAGCAGTCGCACTATTATTAGGCTTATTGACATATATTTGTTTTAAGCCTTCAAATGAAATCCCTTTTATAATCTGCCGAAATTCGGGCAGCATCTCCCTTGTTTATATCCCTATGCCGAAATCGCAATACCAACAAAACAACTGCTACAATAGCACCAACATCAACAACATCATCATCAATACCAAAATATTCCATAAAACATTCCACCAGCTGATCAGGTGGTAATGCGTAAATAACGCCTCACCCTTTCCCCATACACCATATATATATATATGTATATATATATATATATATATATATATATATATATATATATATATATATATATATATATATATATATATGCATATATATGTATATATACATAATATACGCGTATATAACGTCTTCTGGTCACTGGTCAATATGCATATATGTAAATGAATGCAACGCATAAATGTGAACTAACATAATCATGATACACAACTCAGGACCCATGAACAGAAGGGACAATCATAAGAAGGGTACAGGAACATCAAAGACTAAAGTACTCCTAGTGCTTCTAAGAGTAGAGTAATATGGAAGCTCGTTTACTCGTTGTTCAATCATGTCATTGGATCATGCCAAAAAGAAAGAAAGGCAAAGCCTTAACATACCTGGAAGATAATTTCTCGACTTCCCAACTTACTTCGGGTCTCGCAATCTACGTATAAAAGCAGTCGCACTATTATTAGACTTATTGACATATATTTGTTTTAAGCCTTCAAATGAAATCCCTTTTAGAATCTGCCGAAATTCGGGCAGCATCTCCCTTGTTTATATCCCTAGCCCGAAATCGTAATACAAACAAAACAACTGCTACAATAGCACCAACATCAACAACATCATCATCAATACCAAAATATTCCATAAAACATACCACCCGCTGATCAAGTGGTAGTGCGTAAATAACGCCTCACCCTTTCCCCATACACCATATATATATATATATATATATATATGTATATATTCATATATATGTATATATAAATAATATACGCCTATATAACGTCTTCTGGTCATGGGTCAATATCCATATATGTAAATGAATGCAACGCATAAATGTGAACTAACATAATCATGATACACATCTCAGGACCCATGAACAGAAGGGACAATCATAAGAAGGGCACAGGAACATCAAAGACTGAAGTACTCCTAGTGTTTCTAAGAGTAGAGTAATATGGAAGCTCGTTTACTCGTTGTTCGCTCATATCATAGGATCATGCCAAAAAGAAAGAAAGAAAGGGAAAGCCTTAACATACCTAAAAGATAATTTCTCGACTTCCCAACTTACTTCGGGTCTCGCAATCTACGTATAAAAGCAGTCGCACTATTATTAGGCTTATTGACATATATTTGTTTTAAGCCTTCAAATGAAATCCCTTTTAGAATCTGCCGAAATTCGGGCAGCATCTCTCTTGTTTGTATCCCTAGCCCGAAATCGCAATACCAACAAAACAACTCCTACAATAGCACCAACATCAACAACATCATCATCAATACCAAAATATTCCATAAAACATTCCACCAGCTGATCAGGTGGTAATGCGTAAATAACGCCTCACCCTTTCCCCATACACCATATATATATATATGTATATATATATATATATATATATATATATATATATATATATATATATATATATATATATATATATGCATATATATGTATATATACATAATATACGCGTATATAACGTCTTCTGGTCACTGGTCAATATGCATATATGTAAATGAATGCAACGCATAAATGTGAACTAACATAATCATGATACACAACTCAGGACCCATGAACAGAAGGGACAATCATAAGAAGGGTACAGGAACATCAAAGACTAAAGTACTCCTAGTGCTTCTAAGAGTAGAGTAATATGGAAGCTCGTTTACTCGTTGTTCAATCATGTCATTGGATCATGCCAAAAAGAAAGAAAGGCAAAGCCTTAACATACCTGGAAGATAATTTCTCGACTTCCCAACTTACTTCGGGTCTCGCAATCTACGTATAAAAGCAGTCGCACTATTATTAGGCTTATTGACATATATTTGTTTTAAGCCTTCAAATGAAATCCCTTTTAGAATCTGCCGAAATTCGGGCAGCATCTCTCTTGTTTGTATCCCTAGCCCGAAATCGCAATACCAACAAAACAACTCCTACAATAGCACCAACATCAACAACATCATCATCAATACCAAAATATTCCATAAAACATTCCACCAGCTGATCAGGTGGTAATGCGTAAATAACGCCTCACCCTTTCCCCATACACCATATATATATATATGTATATATATATATATATATATATATATATATATATATATATATATATATATATATATATATGCATATATATGTATATATACATAATATACGCGTATATAACGTCTTCTGGTCACTGGTCAATATGCATATATGTAAATGAATGCAACGCATAAATGTGAACTAACATAATCATGATACACAACTCAGGACCCATGAACAGAAGGGACAATCATAAGAAGGGTACAGGAACATCAAAGACTAAAGTACTCCTAGTGCTTCTAAGAGTAGAGTAATATGGAAGCTCGTTTACTCGTTGTTCAATCATGTCATTGGATCATGCCAAAAAGAAAGAAAGGCAAAGCCTTAACATACCTGGAAGATAATTTCTCGACTTCCCAACTTACTTCGGGTCTCGCAATCTACGTATAAAAGCAGTCGCACTATTATTAGACTTATTGACATATATTTGTTTTAAGCCTTCAAATGAAATCCCTTTTAGAATCTGCCGAAATTCGGGCAGCATCTCCCTTGTTTATATCCCTAGCCCGAAATCGTAATACAAACAAAACAACTGCTACAATAGCACCAACATCAACAACATCATCATCAATACCAAAATATTCCATAAAACATACCACCCGCTGATCAAGTGGTAGTGCGTAAATAACGCCTCACCCTTTCCCCCCTACACCATATATATATATATATATATATATGTATATATTCATATATATGTATATATAAATAATATACGCCTATATAACGTCTTCTGGTCATGGGTCAATATCCATATATGTAAATGAATGCAACGCATAAATGTGAACTAACATAATCATGATACACAACTCAGGACCCATGAACAGAAGGGACAATCATAAGAAGGGCACAGGAACATCAAAGACTGAAGTACTCCTAGTGTTTCTAAGAGTAGAGTAATATGGAAGCTCGTTTACTCGTTGTTCGCTCATATCATAGGATCATGCGAAAAAGAAAGAAAGAAAGGGAAAGCCTTAACATACCTAAAAGATAATTTCTCGACTTCCCAACTTACTTCGGGTCTCGCAATCTACGTATAAAAGCAGTCGCACTATTATTAGGCTTATTGACATATATTTGTTTTAAGCCTTCAAATGAAATCCCTTTTAGAATCTGCCGAAATTCGGGCAGCATCTCTCTTGTTTGTATCCCTAGCCCGAAATCGCAATACCAACAAAACAACTCCTACAATAGCACCAACATCAACAACATCATCATCAATACCAAAATATTCCATAAAACATTCCACCAGCTGATCAGGTGGTAATGCGTAAATAACGCCTCACCCTTTCCCCATACACCATATATATATATATGTATATATATATATATATATATATATATATATATATATATATATATATATATATATATGCATATATATGTATATATACATAATATACGCGTATATAACGTCTTCTGGTCACTGGTCAATATGCATATATGTAAATGAATGCAACGCATAAATGTGAACTAACATAATCATGATACACAACTCAGGACCCATGAACAGAAGGGACAATCATAAGAAGGGTACAGGAACATCAAAGACTAAAGTACTCCTAGTGCTTCTAAGAGTAGAGTAATATGGAAGCTCGTTTACTCGTTGTTCAATCATGTCATTGGATCATGCCAAAAAGAAAGAAAGGCAAAGCCTTAACATACCTGGAAGATAATTTCTCGACTTCCCAACTTACTTCGGGTCTCGCAATCTACGTATAAAAGCAGTCGCACTATTATTAGACTTATTGACATATATTTGTTTTAAGCCTTCAAATGAAATCCCTTTTAGAATCTGCCGAAATTCGGGCAGCATCTCCCTTGTTTATATCCCTAGCCCGAAATCGTAATACAAACAAAACAACTGCTACAATAGCACCAACATCAACAACATCATCATCAATACCAAAATATTCCATAAAACATACCACCCGCTGATCAAGTGGTAGTGCGTAAATAACGCCTCACCCTTTCCCCATACACCATATATATATATATATATATATATATATATATATATATATATATATATATATATATATATATGTATATATTCATATATATGTATATATAAATAATATACGCCTATATAACGTCTTCTGGTCATGGGTCAATATCCATATATGTAAATGAATGCAACGCATAAATGTGAACTAACATAATCATGATACACAACTCAGGACCCATGAACAGAAGGGACAATCATAACAAGGGCACAGGAACATCAAAGACTGAAGTACTCCTAGTGTTTCTAAGAGTAGAGTAATATGGAAGCTCGTTTACTCGTTGTTCGCTCATATCATAGGATCATGCCAAAAAGAAAGAAAGAAAGGGAAAGCCTTAACATACCTAAAAGATAATTTCTCGACTTCCCAATTTACTTCGGGTCTCGCAATCTACGTATAAAAGCAGTCGCACTATTATTAGGCTTATTGACATATATTTGTTTTAAGCCTTCAAATGAAATCCCTTTTAGAATCTGCCGAAATTCGGGCAGCATCTCTCTTGTTTGTATCCCTAGCCCGAAATCGCAATACCAACAAAACAACTCCTACAATAGCACCAGCATCAACAACATCATCATCAATACCAAAATATTCCATAAAACATACCACCCGCTGATCAAGTGGTAGTGCGTAAATAACGCCTCACCCTTTCCCCATACACCATATATATATATATATATATATGTATATATTACATATATATGTATATATAAATAATATACGCCTATATAACGTCTTCTGGTCATGGGTCAATATCCATATATGTAAATGAATGCAACGCATAAATGTGAACTAACATAATCATGATACACAACTCAGGACCCATGAACAGAAGGGACAATCATAAGAAGGGCACAGGAACATCAAAGACTGAAGTACTCCTAGTGTTTCTAAGAGTAGAGTAATATGGAAGCTCGTTTACTCGTTGTTCGCTCATATCATAGGATCATGCCAAAAAGAAAGAAAGAAAGGGAAAGCCTTAACATACCTAAAAGATAATTTCTCGACTTCCCAACTTACTTCGGGTCTCGCAATCTACGTATAAAAGCAGTCGCACTATTATTAGGCTTATTGACATATATTTGTTTTAAGCCTTCAAATGAAATCCCTTTTAGAATCTGCCGAAATTCGGGCAGCATCTCTCTTGTTTGTATCCCTAGCCCGAAATCGCAATACCAACAAAACAACTCCTACAATAGCACCAACATCAACAACATCATCATCAATACCAAAATATTCCATAAAACATACCACCAGCTGATCAAGTGGTAATGCGTAAATAACGCCTCACCCTTTCCCCATACACCATATATATATATATATATATATATATACATATATATGTATATATACATAATATACGCGTATATAACGTCTTCTGGTCACGGGTCAATATGCATATATGTAAATGAATGCAACGCATAAATGTGAACTAACATAATCATGATACACAACTCAGGACCCATGAACAGAAGGGACAATCATAAGAAGGGTACAGGAACATCAAAGACTAAAGTACTCCTAGTGTTTCTAAGAGTAGAGTAATATGGAAGCTCGTTGTTCGCTCATATCATAGGATCATGCCAAAAAAGAAAGAAAGGGAAAGCCTTAACATACCTAAAAGATAATTTCTCGACTTCCCAACTTACTTTCTGGTCTCGCAATCTACATATAAAAGCAGTCGCACTATTATTAGGCTTATTGTCATATACTTGTTTTAAGCCTTCAAATGAAATCCCTTTTAGAATCTTGCCGAAATTCGGGCAGCATCTCCTCTTGTTTATATCCCTAGCCCGAAATCGCAATACCAACAAAACAACTGCTACAATAGCACCAACATCAACAACATCATCATCAATACCAAAATATTCCATAAAACCATACCACCAGCTGATCAAGTGGTAATGCGTAAATAACGCCTCACCCTTTCCCCATACACCATATATATATATATATATATATATATATATATATATATATTATGTATATATATATATGTATATATACATAATATACGCGTATATAACCGTCTTCTGGTCACGGGGCAATATGCATACATGTAAATGAATGCAACGCATAAATGTGAACTATCATAATCATGATACACAACTCAGGACCCATGAACAGAAGGGACAATCATAAGAAGGGTACAGGAACATCAAAGACTAAAGTACTCCTAGTGCTTCTAAGAGTAGAGTAATATGGAAGCTCGTTTACTCGTTGTTCGATCATGTCATTGGATCATGCCAAAAAGAAAGAAAGGCAAAGCCTTAACATACCTGGAAGATAATTTCTCGACTTCCCAACTTACTTCGGGTCTCGCAATCTACGTATAAAAGCAGTCGCACTATTATTAGGCTTATTGACATATATTTGTTTTAAGCCTTCAAATGAAATCCCTTTTAGAATCTGCCGAAATTCGGGCAGCATCTCCCTTGTTTATATCCCTAGCCCGAAATCGTTATACAAACAAAACAACTGCTACAATAGCACCAACATCAACAACATCATCATCAATACCAAAATATTCCATAAAACATACCACCAGCTGATCAAGTGGTAATGCGTAAATAACGCCTCACCCTTTCCCCATACACCATATATATATATATATATATATATATATGTATATATACATATATATGTATATATAAATAATATACGCCTATATAACGTCTTCTGGTCATGGGTCAATATCCATATATGTAAATGAATGCAACGCATAAATGTGAACTAACATAATCATGATACACAACTCAGGACCCATGAACAGAAGGGACAATCATAAGAAGGGCTACAGGAACATCAAAGACTAAGTACTCCTAGTGCTTCTAAGAGTAGAGTAATATGGAAGCTCGTTTACTCGTTGTTCGCTCATGTCATTGGATCATGCCAAAAAGAAAGAAAGGCAAAGCCTTAACATACCTGGAAGATAATTTCTCGACTTCCCAACTTACTTCGGGTCTCGCAATCTACGTATAAAAGCAGTCGCACTATTATTAGGCTTATTGTCATATATTTGTTTTAAGCCTTCAAATGAAATCCCTTTTAGAATCTGCCGAAATTCGGGCAGCATCTCCTCTTGTTTATATCCCTAGCCCGAAATCGTAATACCAACAAAACAACTGCTACAATAGCACCAACATCAACAACATCATCATCAATACCAAAATATTCCATAAAACATACCACCAGCTGATCAGGTGGTAATGCGTAAATAACGCCTCACCCTTTCCCCATACACCATATATAATATATATATATATATATGCTATATATATATGTATATATACATAATATACGCGTATATAACGTCTTCTGGTCACGGGATCAATATGCATATATGTAAATGAATGCAACGCATAAATGTGAACTAACATAATCATGATACACAACTCAGGACCATGAACAGAAGGGACAATCATAAGAAGGGTACAGGAACATCAAAGACTAAAGTACTCCTAGTGCTTCTAAGAGTAGAGTAATATGGAAGCTCGTTTACTCGTTGTTCGCTCATATCATAGGATCATGCCAAAAAGAAAGAAAGGGCAAAGCCTTAACATACCTGGAAGATAATTTCTCGACTTCCCAACTTACTTCTGGTCTCGCAATCTACATATAAAAGCAGTCGCACTATTATTAGGCTTATTGTCATATACTTGTTTTAAGCCTTCAAATGAAATCCCTTTTAGAATCTGCCGAAATTCGGGCAGCATCTCCCTTGTTTATATCTCTAGCCCGAAATCGCAATACCAACAAAACAACAGCTACAATAGCACCAACATCAACAATATCATCATCAATACCAAAATATTCCATAAAACATACCACCAGTTGATCAGGTGGTAATGCGTAATACTATACCCTTTCCCATATATATATATATATATATATATATATATACATAATATACGCGTATATAACGCCTTCTGGTCACGGATCAATATGCATATATGTAAATGAATGCAACGCATAAATGTGAACTAACATAATCATGATACACAACTCAGGACCCATGAACAGAAGGGACAATCATAAGAGGGGTACAGGAACATCAAAGACCAAAGTACTCCTAGTGCTTCTAATAGTAGAGTAATATGGAAGCTCGTTTACTCGTTGTTCGCTCATATCATAGGATCATGCCAAAAAGAAAGAAAGGGAAAGCCTTAACATACCTGAAGATAATTTCTCGACTTCCCAACTTACTTCTGGTCTCGCAATCTACATATAAAAGCAGTCGCACTATTATTAGGCTTATTGTCATATACTTGTTTTAAGCCTTCAAATGAAATCCCTTTTAGAATCTGCCGAAATTCGGGCAGCATCTCCCTTGTTTATATCCTAGCCCGAAATCGCAATACCAACAAAACAACATGCTACAATAGCACCAACATCAACAACTATCATCATCAATACCAAAATATTCCATAAAACATACCACCAGTTGATCAGGTGGTAATGCGTATAATAATGCCTCACCCTTTCCCCATACCATATATATATATATATATATAATATACATAATATACGCGTATATAACGCCTTCTGGTCACGGATCAATATGCATATATGTAAATGAATGCAACGCATAAATGTGAACTAACATAATCATGATACACAACTCAGGACCCATGAACAGAAGGGACAATCATAAGAGGGGTACAGGAACATCAAAGACCAAAGTACTCCTAGTGCTTCTAATAGTAGAGTAATATGGAAGCTCGTTTACTCGTTGTTCGCTCATATCATAGGATCATGCCAAAAAGAAAGAAAGGGAAAGCCTTAACATACCTGGAAGATAATTTCTCGACTTCCCAACTTACTTCAGGTCTCGCAATCTACATATAAAAGCAGTCGCACTATTATTAGGCTTATTGTCTAATATTTGTTTTAAGCCTTCAAATAAAATCCCTTTTAGAATCTGCCGAAATTTGGGCAGCATCTCCCTTGTTTATATCCCTAGCCCGAAATCACAATACCAACAAAACAACAACTACAATAGCACCAACATCAACACATCATCATCAATACCAAAATATTCCATAAAACATACCACCAGCTGATCAGGTGGTAATGCGTAAATAACGCCTCACCCTTTCCCCATACCCCATATATATATATATATATAATATATATATATATGTATATATATACATAATATACGCGTATATAACGTCTTCTGGTCACGGGTCAATATCGCATATATGTAAATGAATGCAACGCATAAATGTGAACTAACATAATCATGATACACAACTCAGGACCCATGAACAGAAGGGACAATCATAAGAAGGGTACAGGAACATCAAAGACTAAAGTACTCCTAGTGCTTCTAAGAGTAGAGTAATATGGAAGCTCGTTTACTCGTTGTTCGCTCATGTCATTGGATCATGCCAAAAAGAAAGAAAGGCAAAGCCTTAACATACCTGGAAGATAATTTCTCGACTTCCCAACTTACTTCAGGTCTCGCAATCTACAGTATAAAAGCAGTCGCACTATTATTAGGCTTATTGTCATATACTTGTTTTAAGCCTTCAAATGAAATCCCTTTTAGAATCTGCCGAAATATCGGGCAGCATCTCCCTTGTTTATATCCCTAGCCCGAAATCGCAATACAAACAAAACAACTGCTACAATAGCACCAACATCAACAACATCATCATCAACACCAAAATATTCCATAAAACATACCACGAGCTGATCAAGTGGTAATGCGTAAATAACGCCTCACCCTTTCCCCATACACCATATATATATATATATATATATGTATATATACATATATATGTATATATAAACAATATACGCGTATATAACGTCTACTGGTCATGGGTCAATATCCATATATGTAAATGAATGCAACGAATAAATGTGAACTAACATAATCATGATACACAACTCAGGACCCATGAACAGAAGGGACAATCATAAGAAGGGCACAGGAACATCAAAGACTAAAGTACTCCTAGTGCTTCTAAGAGTAGAGTAATATGGAAGCTCGTTTACTCGTTGTTCGCTCATGTCATTGGATCATGCCAAAAAGAAAGAAAGGCAAAGCCTTAACATACCTGGAAGATAATTTCTCGACTTCCCAACTTACTTCAGGTCTCGCAATCTACGTATAAAAGCAGTCGCACTATTATTAGTCTTATTGTCATATATTTGTTTTAAGCCTTCAAATGAAATCCCTTTTAGAATCTGCCGAAATTCGGGCAGCATCTCTCCTTGTTTATATCCCTAGCCCGAAATCGCAATACCAACAAAACAACTGCTACAATAGCACCAACATCAACAACATCATCATCAATACCAAAATATTCCATAAAACATACCACGAGCTGATCAAGTGGTAATGCGTAAATAACGCCTCACCCTTTCCCCATACACCATATATATATATATATATATATATGTATATATACATATATATGTATATATAAACAATATACGCGTATATAACGTCTACTGGTCATGGGTCAATATCCATATATGTAAATGAACGCAACGCATAAATGTGAACTAACATAATCATGATACACAACTCAGGACCCATGAACAGAATGGACAATCATAAGAAGGGCACAGGAACAACAAAGACTAAAGTACTCCTAGTGCTTCTAAGAGTAGAGTAATATGGAAGCTCGTTTACTCGTTGTTCGCTCATAGTCATTGGATCATGCCAAAAAGAAAGAAAGGCAAAGCCTTAACATACCTGGAAGATAATTTCTCGACTTCCCAACTTACTTCAGGTCTCGCAATCTACGTATAAAAGCAGTCGCACTATTATTAGTCTTATTGTCATATATTTGTTTTAAGCCTTCAAATGAAATCCCTTTTAGAATCTGCCGAAATTGGGCAGCATCTCCCTTGTTTATATCCGTAGCCCGAAATCGCAATACCAACAAAACAACTGCTACAATAGCACCAACATCAACAACATCATCATCAATACCAAAATATTCCATAAAACATACCACCGAGCTGATCAAGGTGGTAATGCGTAAATAACGCCTCACCCTTTCCCCATACACCATATATATATATATATATATATGTATATATAATATATAGTATATATAACATATATACGCGTATATAACGTCTTCTGGTCACGGGTCAATATGCATATATGTAAATGAATGCAACGCATAAATGTGAACTAACATAATCATGATACACAACTCAGGACCCATGAACAGAAGGGACAATCATAAGAGGGGATACAGGAACATCAAAGACTAAAGTACTCCTAGTGCTTCTAAGAGTAGAGTAATATGGAAGCTCGTTTACTCGTTGTTCGCTCATATCATAGGATCATGCCAAAAAGAAAGAAAGGGAAAGCCTTAACATACCTGGAAGATAATTTCTCGACTTCCCAACTTACTTCAGGTCTCGCAATCTACATATAAAAGCAGTCGCACTATTATTAGGCTTATTGTCATATACTTGTTTTAAGCCTTCAAATGAAATCCCTTTTAGAATCTGCCGAAATTCGGGCAGCATCTCCCTTGTTTTATATCCCTAGCCCGAAATCGCAATACCAACAAACAACAACTACAATAGCACCAACATTCAACAATCATCATCATCAATACCAAAATATTCCATAAAACATACCACCAGCTGATCATGGTGGTAATGCGTAAATAACGCCTCACCCTTTCCCATACCCCATATATATATATATATATATATATATATATGTATATATATACATAATATACGCGTATATAACGCTTCTGGTCACGGAGTCAATATGCATATATGTAAATGAATGCAATGCATAAATGGAACTAACATTAATCATGATACACAACTCAGGACCCATGAACAGAAGGGGACAATCATAAGAAGGGTACAGGAACATCAAAGACTAAAGTACTCCTAGTGCTTCTAAGAGTAGAGTAATATGGAAGCTCGTTTACTCGTTGTTCGCTCATATCATAGGATCATGCCAAAAGAAAGAAAGGGAAAGCCTTAAGGTATACCTGGAAGATAATTCTCGACTTCCCAACTTACTTCCGGTCTCGCAATCTACATATAAAAGCAGTTGCACTATTATTCGGCTTATTGTCATATACTTTGTTTTAAGCCTTCAAATGAAATCCCTTTTAGAATCTGCCGAAATTCGGGCAGCATCTCCCTTGTTTATATCCCTAGCCCGAAATCGCAATACCAACAAAACAACTGCTACAATAGCACCAACATCAACAACATCATCATCAATACCAAAATATTCCATAAAACATACCACCAGCTGATCAGGTGGTAATGCGTAAATAACGCCTCACCCTTTCCCATACCCATATATAATATATATATATATATATATATATTATATATATATGTATATATATACATATATACGCGTATATAACGTCTTCTGGTCACGGGTCAATATGCATATATGTAAATGAATGCAACGCATAAATGTGAACTAACATAATCATGATACACAACTCAGGACCCATGAACAGAAGGGGACAATCATAAGAGGGCTACAGGAACATCAAAGACTAAAGTACTCCTAGTGCTTCTAAGAGTAGAGTAATATGGAAGCTCGTTTACTCGTTGTTCGCTCATGTCATTGGATCATGCCAAAAAGAAAGAAAGGCAAAGCCTTAACATACCTGGAAGATAATTTCTCGACTTCCCAACTTACTTCAGGTCTCGCAATCTACGTATAAAAGCAGTCGCACTATTATTAGGCTTATTGTCATATATTTGGTTTAAGACTTCAAATGAAATCCCTTTTAGAATCTGCCGAAATACGGGCAGCATCTCCCTTGTTTATATCTCTAGCCCGAAATCGCAATACCAACAAAACAACAGCTACAATAGCACCAACATCAACAATATCATCATCAATACCAAAATATTCCATAAAACATACCACCAGTTGATCAGGTGGTAATGCGTAATATATATATATATATATATATATATATATATATATAATATACATAATATACGCGTATATAACGCCTTCTGGTCACGGATCAATATGCATATATGTAAATGAATGCAACGCATAAATGTGAACTAACATAATCATGATACACAACTCAGGACCCATGAACAGAAGGGACAATCACAAGAGGGGTACAGGAACATCAAAGACCAAAGTACTCCTAGTGCTTCTAATAGTAGAGTAATATGGAAGCTCGTTTACTCGTTGTTCGCTCATATCATAGGATCATGCCAAAAAGAAAGAAAGGGAAAGCCTTAACATACCTGGAAGATAATTTATCGACTTCCCAACTTACTTCAGGTCTCGCAATCTACATATAAAAGCAGTCGCACTATTATTAGGCTTATTGTCAAATATTTGTTTTAAGCCTTCAAATAAAATCCCTTTTAGAATCTGCCGAAATTTGGGCAGCATCTCCCTTTTTTATATCCCTAGCCCGAAATCACAATACCAACAAAACAACTGACTACAATAGCACCAACATTAAACATCATCATCATCAATACCAAAATATTCCATAAAACATACCACCAGCTGATCTGGTGGTAATGCGTAAATAACGCCTCACCCTTTCCCCATACCCCATATATATATATATATATATATATATATATATATATATATATATGTATGTATATATACATAATATACGCGTATATAACGTCTTCTGGTCACGGGTCAATATGCATATATGTAAATGAATGCAACGCATAAATGTGAACTAACATAATCATGATACACAACTCAGGACCCATGAACAGAAGGGACAATCATAAGAGGGGTACAGGAACATCAAAGACCAAAGTACTCCTAGTGCTTCTAAGAGTAGAGTAATATGGAAGCTCGTTTACTCGTTGTTCGCTCATATCATAGGATCATGCCAAAAAGAAAGAAAGGGAAAGCCTTAACATACCTGGAAGATAATTTCTCGAACTTCCCAACTTACTTCAGGTCTCGCAATCTACATATAAAAGCAGTCGCACTATTATTAGGCTTATTGTCATATACTTGTTTTAAGCCTTCAAATGAAATCCCTTTTAGAATCTGCCGAAATTCGGGCAGCATCTCCCTTGTTTATATCCCTAGCCCGAAATCGCAATACCAACAAAACAACTGCTACAATAGCACCAACATCAACAACATCATCATCAATACCAAAAATATTCCATAAAACATACCACCAGCTGATCAGGTGGTAATGCGTAAATAACGCCTCACCCTTTCCCCATACACCATATATATATATATATATATATATATATATATTATATACATATATGTATATATAATCAATATACGCGTATATAACGTCTTCTGGTCACGGGTCAATATGCATATATGTAAATGAATGCAACGCATAAATGTGAACTAACATAATCATGATACACAACTCAGGACCCATGAACAGAAGGGACAATCATAAGAAGGGCTACAGGAACATCAAAGACTAAAGTACTCCTAGTGCTTCTAAGAGTAGAGTAATATGAAGCTCGTTTACTCGTTGTTCGCTCATATCATTGGATCATGCCAAAAAGAAAGAAAGAGCAAAGCCTTAAATACCTGGAAGATAATTTCTCGACTTCCCAACTTACTTCGGTCTCGCAATCTACATATAAAAGCAGTCGCACTATTATTAGGCTTATTGTCATATATTTGTTTTAAGCCTTCAAATGAAATCCCTTTTAGAATCTGCCGAAATTCGGGCAGCATCTCCCTTGTTTATATCCCTAGCCCGAAAATCGCAATACCAACAAAACAACTGCTACAATAGCACCAACATCAACAACATCATCATCAATACCAAAATATTCCATAAAACATACCACCCAGCTGATCAGGTGGTAATGCGTAAATAACGCCTCACCCTTTCCCCATACACCATATATATATATATATATATATATAATATATGTATATATACATATATATGTATATATACATAATATACGCGTATATAACGTCTTCTGGTCACGGGTCAATATGCATATATGTAAATGAATGCAACGCATAAATGTGAACTAACATAATCATGATACACAACTCAGGACCCATGAACAGAAGGGACAATCATAAGAAGGGTACAGGAACATCAAAGACTAAAGTACTCCCTAGTGCTTCTAAGAGTAGAGTAATATGGAAGCTCGTTTACTCGTTGTTCGCTCATGTCATTGGATCATGCCAAAAAGAAAGAAAGGCAAAGCCTTAACATACCTGGAAGATAATTCTCGACTTCCCAACTTACTTCTAGGTCTCGCAATCTACCAGTATAAAAGCCAGTCGCACTATTATTAGGCTTTATTGTCATATATTGTTTTAAGCCTTCAAATGAAATCCCTTTTAGAATCTGCCGAAATTCGGGCAGCATCTCCCTTGTTTATAGCCCTAGCCCGAAATCGCAATACCAACAAAACAACTGCTACAATAGCACCAACATCAACAACATCATCATCAATACCAAAATATTCCATAAAACATACCACCAGTCTGATCAAGGTGGTAATGCGTAAATAACGTCCTCACCCTTCCCCCATGACACCCTATATATATATATATATATATATGATATATAATTACTATATAGTATATATCATAATATACGCGTATATAACGCCTTCTGGTCCACGGATCAATATGCATACTATGTAAATGAATGCAACGCATAAATGTGAACTAACATAATCATGATACACAACTCAGGACCCATGAACAGAAGGGACAATCATAAGAAGGGTACAGGAACATCAAAGACCAAAGATACTCCTAGTACTTCTAAGAGTAGAGTAATATGGAAGCTCGTTTACTCGTTGTTCGCTCATGTCATTGGATCATGCCAAAAAGAAAGAAAGGCAAAGCCTTAACATACCTGGAAGATAATTTCTCGACTTCCAACTTACTTCAGGTCTCGCAATCTACGTAATAAAAGCAGTCGCACTATTATTAGCTTATTGTCATATATATAGTTTTAAGCCTTCAAATAAAATCCTTTTAGAATCTGCCGAAATTCGGGCAGCATCTCCCTTGTTTATATCCATAGCCCGAAATCGCAATACCAACAAAACAACTGCTACAATAGCACCAACATCAACAACATCATCATCAATACCAAAATATTCCATAAACATACCACCAGCTGATCAGGTGGTAATGCGTAAATAACGCCTCACCCTTTTCCCCATACACCATATATATATATATGTAATATATACATAATATACGCGTATATAACAGTCTTCTGGTCAAGGGTCAATATGCATATATGTAAATGAATGCAACGCATAAATGTGAACTAACATAATCATGATACACAACTCAGGACCCATGAACAGAAGGGACAATCATAAGAAGGGCTACAGGAACATCAAAGACTAAAGTACTCCTAGTGCTTCTAAGAGTAGAGTAATATGGAAGCTCGTTTACTCGTTGTTCGCTCATAGTCATATGGATCATGCCAAAAGAAAGAAAGGCAAAGCCTTAACATACCTGGAAGATAATTTCTCGACTTCCCAACTTACTTCGGGTCTCGCAATCTACATTATAAAAGCAGTCGCACTATTATTAGGCTTATTGTCATATATTTGTTTTTAAGCCTTCAAATGAAATCCCTTTTAGAATCTGCCGAAATTCGGGCAGCATCTCCCTTGTTTATATCCCTAGCCCGAAATCGTAATACCAACAAAACAACTGCTACAATAGCACCAACATCAACATCATCATCATCAATACCAAAATATTCCATAAAACATACCACCAGCTGATCAGGTGGTAATGCGTAAATAACGCCTCACCCTTTCCCCATACACCATATATATATATATATATATATTATGTATATATACATATATATGTAATATACATAATATACGCGTATATAACGTCTTCTGGTCACGGGTCAATATGCATATATGTAAATGAATGCAACGCATAAATGTGAACTAACATAATCATGATACACAACTCAGGACCCATCGAACAGAAGGGACAATCATAAGAAGGGTACAGGAACATCAAAGACTAAAGTACTCCTAGTGCTTCTAAGAGTAGAGTAATATGGAAGCTCGTTTACTCGTTGTTCGCTCATGTCATTGGATCATGCCAAAAAGAAAGAAAGGCAAAGCCTTAACATACCTGGAAGATAATTTCTCGACTTCCCAACTTACTTCTGGTCTCGCAATCTACATATAAAAGCATTCGCACTATTATTAGGCTTATTGTCATATACTTGTTTTAAGCCTTCAAATGAAATCCCTTTTAGAATCTGCCGAAATTCGGGCAGCATCTCCCTTGTTTATATCCCTAGCCCGAAATCGTAATAACCAACAAAACAACTGCTACAATAGCACCAACATCAACAACATCATCATCAATACCAAAATATTCCATAAAACATACCACCAGCTGATCAGGTGGTAATGCGTAAATAACGCCTCACCCTTTCCCCATACACCATATATATATATATATATATATATATATATGTATATATACATATATATGTATATATACATAATATACGCGTATATAACGTCTTCTGGTCACTGGTCAATATGCATATATGTAAATGAATGCAACGCATAAATGTGAACTAACATAATCATGATACACAACTCAGGACCCCATGAACAGAAGGGACAATCATAAGAAGGCTACAGGAACATTCAAAGACTAAAGTACTCCTAGTGCTTCTAAGAGTAGAGTTATATGGAAGCTCGTTTACTCGTTGTTCGCTCATGTCATAGGATCATGCAAAAAAGAAAGAAAGGCAAAGCCTTAACATACCTGGAAGATAATTTCTCGACTTCCAACTTACTTCTGGTCTCGCAATCTACATATAAAAGCTAGTCGCACTATTATTAGGCTTATTGTCATATACTTTGTTTTAAGCCTTCAAATGAAATCCCTTTTAGAATCTGCCGAAATTCGGGCAGCATCTCCCTTGTTTATATCCCTAGCCCAAAATCGCAATACCAACAAAACAACTGCTACAATAGCACCAACATCAACAACATCATCATCAATACCAAAATATTCCATAAAACATACCACCAGCTGATCAGGTGGTAATGCGTAAATAACGCCTCACCCTTTCCCCATACACCATATATATATATATATATATATACATATATATGTATATATACATAATATACGCGTATATAACGTCTTCTGGTCACGGGTCAATATGCATATATGTAAATGAATGCAACGCATAAATGTGAACTAACATAATCATGATACACAACTCAGGACCCATGAACAGAAGGGACAATCATAAGAAGGGCACAGGAACATCAAAGACTAAAGTACTCCTAGTGCTTCTAAGAGTAGAGTAATATGGAAGCTCGTTTACTCGTTGTTCGCTCATGTCATTGGATCATGCCAAAAAGAAAGAAAGGAAAGCCTTAACATACCTGGAAGATAATTTCTCGACTTCCCAACTTACTTCGGGTCTCGCAATCTACGTATAAAAGCAGTCGCACTATTATTAGGCTTATTGTCATATATTTGTTTTAAGCCTTCAAATGAAATCCCTTTTAGAATCTGCCGAAATTCGGGCAGCATCTCCCTTTTTATATCCCTAGCCCGAAATCACAATACCAACAAAACAACTGCTACAATAGCACCAACATCAACAACATCATCATCAATACAAAATATTCCATAAAACATACCACCAGCTGATCAGGTGGTAATGCGTAAATAACGCCTCACCCTTTCCCCATACACCATATATATATATATATATATATATATATATATATATACATATATATATGTATATATACATAATATACGCGTATATAACGTCTTCTGGTCACGGGTCAATATGCATATATGTAAATGAATGCAACGCATAAATGTGAACTAACATAATCATGATACACAACTCAGGACCCATGAACAGAAGGGACAATCATAAGAGGGTACAGGAACATCAAAGACTAAAGTACTCCTAGTGCTTCTAAGAGTAGAGTAATATGGAAGCTCGTTTACTCGTTGTTCGCTCATATCATAGGATCATGCCAAAAGAAAGAAAGAAAGGAAAGCCTTAACATACCTAAAAGATAATTTCTCGACTTCCCAACTTACTTCGGTCTCGCAATCTACATATAAAAGCAGTCGCACTATTATTAGGCTTATTGTCATATACTTGTTTTAAGCCTTCAAATGAAATCCCTTTTAGAATCTGCCGAAATTCGGGCAGCATCTCCCTTGTTTATATCCCTAGCCCGAAATCGCAATACCAACAAAACAACTGCTACAATAGCACCAACATCAACAACATCATCATCAATACAAAATATTCCATAAAACATACCACCAGCTGATCAGGTGGTAATGCGTAAATAACGCCTCACCCTTTCCCCATACACCATATATATATATATATATATATATATATACATATATATATTATATATGTATATATATATATATATATATATATATTATATATATATATATACATATATATGTATATATAATAATATACGCGTATATAACGTCTTCTGGTCACGGGTCAATATGCATATATGTAAATGAATGCAACGCATAAATGTGAACTAACATAATCATGATACACAACTCAGGACCCATGAACAGAAGGGACAATCATAAGAGGGGTACAGGAACATCAAAGACCAAAGTACTCCTAGTGCTTCTAAGAGTAGAGTAATATGGAAGCTCGTTTTCTCGTTGTTCGCTCATATCGTAGGATCATCCCAAAAAGAAAGAAAGGGAAAGCCTTAACATTACTGAAGAAAATTTCTCGACTTCCAACTTACTTCTGGTCTCGCAATCTACAATAAAAGCAGTCGCTCTATTATTAGGCTTATTGTCAAATATTTGTTTTAAGCCTTCAAATAAAATCCCTTTAGAATCTGCCGAAATTCGGGCAGCATCCCTTGTTTATATCCCTAGCCCGAATCGCAATACCAACAAAACAACTGCTACAATAGCACCAACATCAACAACATCATCATCAATACAAAAATATTCCATAAAACATACCACCAGCTGATCAGGTGGTAATGCGAAATAACGCCTCACCTTAACCGATACACAATATAATATATGTATATATACATATAATGTATATATACAAATATACGCGTATATAACGTCTTCTGGTCACGGGTCAATATGCATATATGTAAATGAATGCAACGCATAAATGTGAACTAACATAATCATGATACACAACTCAGGACCCACGAACAGAAGGGACAATCATAAGAGGGGTACAGGAACATCAAAGACTAAAGTATTCCTAGTGCTTCTAAGAGTAGAGTAATATGGAAGCTCGTTTACTCGTTGTTCGCTCATATCATAGGATCATGCCAAAAAGAAAGAAAGGGAAAGCCTTAAAACCGGAAGAAATTTCTCGACTTCCAACTTAACTACTTCCGGTCTCGCAACTACATATTAAAGCAGTCGCACTATTATTATGCTTATTGTCATTATACTTGTTTTATACCCCGCGTTTTATGCAATTGGATAATTCAAGACAATCGCGGGAAGACGACAAGCAAGGCTACATTTTATGTTGTGGCATTTGAGTTATTTATGAAGAGTCTAGAAGTGGAAATAATGAGAGAGGTCAAGAGCATAAGGGGAATCCACGACATGACTCGTGAAAATATGAAGGAAGTCGAAGGGCAAAATTGGAAGTTGGAAAAAAAAATGTGTTTCATAATTTCAAGAGCTAGCCCAAAATAAAGTTGGGCTTGAAATTTTAATCCAAAGAAGAGAGCCCAACCGGCCATGTTCATGGCCCAAAGCCCATGGGAAATTAAAATACATGGATAAATAAGATGGTTATCCTCATTTTCCTCCATAACTTAAGAAAGTTCAAGAAGAAAACTTGAAGGAGAAAAACCAAGCTAGGTTTCGGCCATAGATAAATTTTCCAAGAAAAATTGATAAAATTCCCCTAAAAATCTTTCCTACCAAGCAAAGAGTGCTTAACAAGGTGGAGTAGTCTTTGGAGCAAGAAAGATTCAAGATCCTCCAAGTTTCCAAGAATTAAGCAAGTTGAGGAGTTGAAGAAGAAAGGTGAGTTTTTAATCTTGTTTTGTGTGTTATGAAGTTTATATGTGTTGTTGTATGCCAAATGGATGAAACTCATGAAGTAGAGGGAAATAGTATGTGGCCGTGTACCTCTACATAGGTATAGGAACCATGCTTCAATTAATTGGATTAGTTTTTGGTTATTATTTTGGGAATGTTATGTGAAAAGTGGAAGTTGAATGATTTGGAGAGATTGTAGTTGTGTGTGCATGAGGTTGAAGCCGTGTGGTGTAGTGTGGGTGGTGACCGTGTGTGTGTGTTGTTGTTGTGTAGAGAAAGAGTGAATTAATGTTATTAGTAGCTTGATTGTTGGTTGTGGATCCTTGTCGCTAACGAATGCTTAATAATTTTTGTGAAGTTGTTGCAATTAGAGACTTGTTTAGGAGTTATATGAATGGAATATGATGCTCTTTGTATGTATGAATGACAATGACGTTAGTATGGGATTGTCGGAATGTATATTATAAGGTTGATATTGTACTCATTGAAGTTGTATGGCTTTGAAGAAAGTGGCAAATTGATATTATGTGCCTGAATTGGAATATGTGAAGCGCTAGTGTGATTGTCGAATTTTGTTAACCGTTTGGCCGGGTTTGAATTCCCGAGTGGTGTTTGATGAAAATTTGATGAAATTGAATGTCGAGGATGGTATATTTACAGAGGAAATGCTGCCGAAATTTCGGTAGCAAAGTCCTTCCTTAAGATTCTAACTCAAAGTGTACTAATGAAAGTTTTGGTAAACTTGACCAAATTGCAGATTTTGACGACCTTGTGACGCGAAATTGGAGTAGCTAAAGGAGCGGAAAAAGGTATGTAAGGCTTCACCCTTCTTTGTATGGCATGTCCTAGATATAATAAGTCGGG